>NC_060059.1:44598571-44902913 GCF_020283565.1 Trifolium pratense | reverse complement strand
ACCATAAAAACGATTACAAACACCAAATTTAGCCAAAAACCATAAAAACGACTACAAACACTAAAATTTGCCAAAATCCCAAATATCGACCGTAAAATAGGCCAAAAAGACTAAAAACAACTACAAACAATAAAATAGGCTAAAAACCATAAAAAACGACTACAAACACTAAAATTGGCCAAAATCCCAAATATCGACCCTAAAATAGGCCAAAAACATTAAAAACCACTACAACACTAAAATAGTCCAAAAACAATAAAAACGATTACAAACACTAAAATTGGCCAAAAACCATATAAATGACCCTAAAATAGGTCAAAAACATTAAAAACCACTACAACACTAAAATAGGCCAAAAACCATAAAAACGACTACAAACACTAAAACTAGCCAAAATCCCAAATATGGACCCTAAAATAGGCCAAAAACCATAAAAACGATTACAAACACTAAAATTGGCCAAAATCCCAAATATCGACCCTAAAATAGACCAAAAACATTAAAACCCACTACAAACACTAAAATAGGCCAAAAACCATAAAAAAACTACTACAAACACTAAAATTAGCCAAACACTATATAAACGACCCTAAAATAGGTCAAAAACCATAAAAACCACTACAAACACTAAAATTGGCCAAAAACTGTAAAAATGACTACAAACACTAAAATTGGCCAAAAACTATAAAAACGACCCTAAAATAGGCCAAAAACCATAAAAACGATTACAAACACCAAAATTAACCAAAAACCATAAAAACGACTACAAACACTAAAATTTGCCAAAATCCGAAATATCGACTGTAAAATAGGCCAAAAACCATAAAAACGACTACAAACACTAAAATTGGCCAAAATCCCAAATATCGACCCTAAAATAGACCAAAAATATTAAAACCCACTACAAACACTAAAATAGGCCAAAAACCATAAAAACGACTACAAACACTAAAATTGGCCAAAACGACTACAAACACTAAAATTGGCCAAAAACTATATAAACGACCCTAAAATAGGCCAAAAACATTAAAAACCACTACAAACACTAAAATAGGCCAAAACCCATAAAAACGACTACAAACACCAAAATTGGCCAAAAACCATATAAACGACCTAAAATAGTTCAAAAACCATAAAAACGATTACAAACACTAATTAGGCCAAAAACCATAAAAACGACTACAACCACTAAAATTGGCCAAAAACTATATAAACGACCCTAAAATAGGCCAAAAACATTAAAAACAACTACAAACACTAAAATAGGCCAAAACCCATAAAAAACAACTACAAACACTAAAATTGCCCAAAAACTATAAAAACGACTACAAACACTAAAATTAGCCAAAATCCCAAATATCGACCCTAAAATAGGCCAAAAACCATAAAAACGACTACAAACAATAAAATAGGCCAAAAACCATAAAAAAACTACTACAAACACTAAAATTGGCCAAAAACTATATAAACGACCCAAAAATAGGCAAAAAAAATTAAAAACGACCTAAAATAGTTCAAAAACCATAAAAACGATTACAAACACTAAATAGGCCAAAAACCATAAAAACGACTACAAACACTAAAATTGGCCAAAAACTATATAAACGACCCTAAAATAGGACAAAAACATTAAAAACAACTAAAATTAGCCAAAAACCATATAAATGACTACAAACACTAAAATTGGCCAAAAACAATAAAAACGACTACAAACACTAAAATTAGCCAAAATCCCAAATATCGACCCTAAAATAGGCCAAAAACTATAAAAACGACTACAAACAATAAAATAGGCCAAAAACCATAAAAAACTACTACAAACACTAAAATTGGCCAAAAACTATATAAACGACCATAAAATAGGCCAAAAACATTAAAAACCACTACAAACACTAAAATTGGCCAAAAACCATAAAAACGACTACAAACACTAAAATATGCTAAAAATCATAAAAACGATTACAAAAACTAAAATTGGCCAAAATCCCAAATATCGACCCTAAAATAGGCGAAAAAACCATAAAAACGACTGCAAACAATAAAATAGGCCAAAAACCATAAAAACAACTACAAACACTAAAATAGCCCAAAAACCATAAAAACGACTACAGACCCTAAAATTGGCCAAAAACCATAAAAACGATTACAAACACCAAAATTAGCCAAAAACCATAAAAACAACTACAAACAATAAAATAGGCCAAAAACCATAAAAAACAACTACAAACACTAAAATTGGCCAAACACTATATAAACGATCCTAAAATAGGCCAAAAACATTAAAAACCACTACAAACACTAAAATTGGCCAAAACCCATAAAAAACCACTACAAACACTAAAATTCGCCAAAACCCATAAAAAGTCGACTACAAACACTAAAATAAGCCAAAAACATTAAAAACCACTACAAACACTAAAATAGCCCAAAAACCATAAAAACGACTACAGACCCTAAAATTGGCCAAAAACCATAAAAACGATTACAAACACTAAAATTGGCCAAAAACCATAAAAACGACTACAAACAATAAAATAGGCCAAAAACCATAAAAAACGACTACAAACACTAAAATAGGCCAAAAACATTAAAATCCACTACAAACACTAAAATAGCCCAAAAACCATAAAAACGACTACAGACCCTAAAATTGGCCAAAAACCATAAAAACGATTACAAACACCAAAATTAGCCAAAAACCATAAAAACAACTACAAACAATAAAATAGGCCAAAAACCATAAAAACGACTACAAACACTAAAATTGGCCAAACACTATATAAACGATCCTAAAATAGGCCAAAAACATTAAAAACCACTACAAACACTAAAATTGGCCAAAACCCATAAAAACGACTACAAAAACCAAAATTGGCCAAAAACCATATAAACGACCTAAAATAGTTCAAAAACCATAAAAACGATTACAAACACTAATTAGGCCAAAAACCATAAAAACGACTACAACCACTAAAATTGGCCAAAAACTATATAAACGACCCTAAAATAGGCCAAAAACATTAAAAACAACTACAAACACTAAAATAGGCCAAAACCCATAAAAAACAACTACAAACACTAAAATTGCCCAAAAACTATAAAAACGACTACAAACACTAAAATTAGCCAAAATCCCAAATATCGACCCTAAAATAGGCCAAAAACCATAAAAACGACTACAAACAATAAAATAGGCCAAAAACCATAAAAAAAACTACTACAAACACTAAAATTGGCCAAAAACTATATAAACGACCCTAAAATAGGCAAAAAAACATTAAAAACGACCTAAAATAGTTCAAAAACCATAAAAACGATTACAAACACTAAATAGGCCAAAAACCATAAAAACGACTACAAACACTAAAATTGGCCAAAAACTATATAAACGACCCTAAAATAGGACAAAAACATTAAAAACAACTAAAATTAGCCAAAAACCATATAAATGACTACAAACACTAAAATTGGCCAAAAACAATAAAAACGACTACAAACACTAAAATTAGCCAAAATCCCAAATATCGACCCTAAAATAGGCCAAAAACTATAAAAACGACTACAAACAATAAAATAGGCCAAAAACCATAAAAAACTACTACAAACACTAAAATTGGCCAAAAACTATATAAACGACCATAAAATAGGCCAAAAACATTAAAAACCACTACAAACACTAAAATTGGCCAAAAACCATAAAAACGACTACAAACACTAAAATATGCTAAAAATCATAAAAACGATTACAAAAACTAAAATTGGCCAAAATCCCAAATATCGACCCTAAAATAGGCGAAAAACCATAAAAACGACTGCAAACAATAAAATAGGCCAAAAACCATAAAAACAACTACAAACACTAAAATAGCCCAAAAACCATAAAAACGACTACAGACCCTAAAATTGGCCAAAAACCATAAAAACGATTACAAACACCAAAATTAGCCAAAAACCATAAAAACAACTACAAACAATAAAATAGGCCAAAAACCATAAAAAAACAACTACAAACACTAAAATTGGCCAAACACTATATAAACGATCCTAAAATAGGCCAAAAACATTAAAAACCACTACAAACACTAAAATTGGCCAAAACCCATAAAAAACCACTACAAACACTAAAATTCGCCAAAACCCATAAAAAGTCGACTACAAACACTAAAATAAGCCAAAAACATTAAAAACCACTACAAACACTAAAATAGCCCAAAAACCATAAAAACGACTACAGACCCTAAAATTGGCCAAAAACCATAAAAACGATTACAAACACTAAAATTGGCCAAAAACCATAAAAACGACTACAAACAATAAAATAGGCCAAAAACCATAAAAAACGACTACAAACACTAAAATAGGCCAAAAACATTAAAATCCACTACAAACACTAAAATAGCCCAAAAACCATAAAAACGACTACAGACCCTAAAATTGGCCAAAAACCATAAAAACGATTACAAACACCAAAATTAGCCAAAAACCATAAAAACAACTACAAACAATAAAATAGGCCAAAAACCATAAAAAACGACTACAAACACTAAAATTGGCCAAACACTATATAAACGATCCTAAAATAGGCCAAAAACATTAAAAACCACTACAAACACTAAAATTGGCCAAAACCCATAAAAACGACTACAAAAACCAAAATTGGCCAAAAACCATATAAACGACCTAAAATAGTTCAAAAACCATAAAAACGATTACAAACACTAATTAGGCCAAAAACCATAAAAACGACTACAACCACTAAAATTGGCCAAAAACTATATAAACGACCCTAAAATAGGCCAAAAACATTAAAAACAACTACAAACACTAAAATAGGCCAAAACCCATAAAAAACAACTACAAACACTAAAATTGCCCAAAAACTATAAAAACGACTACAAACACTAAAATTAGCCAAAATCCCAAATATCGACCCTAAAATAGGCCAAAAACCATAAAAACGACTACAAACAATAAAATAGGCCAAAAACCATAAAAAAAACTACTACAAACACTAAAATTGGCCAAAAACTATATAAACGACCCTAAAATAGGCAAAAAAACATTAAAAACGACCTAAAATAGTTCAAAAACCATAAAAACGATTACAAACACTAAATAGGCCAAAAACCATAAAAACGACTACAAACACTAAAATTGGCCAAAAACTATATAAACGACCCTAAAATAGGACAAAAACATTAAAAACAACTAAAATTAGCCAAAAACCATATAAATGACTACAAACACTAAAATTGGCCAAAAACAATAAAAACGACTACAAACACTAAAATTAGCCAAAATCCCAAATATCGACCCTAAAATAGGCCAAAAACTATAAAAACGACTACAAACAATAAAATAGGCCAAAAACCATAAAAAACTACTACAAACACTAAAATTGGCCAAAAACTATATAAACGACCATAAAATAGGCCAAAAACATTAAAAACCACTACAAACACTAAAATTGGCCAAAAACCATAAAAACGACTACAAACACTAAAATATGCTAAAAATCATAAAAACGATTACAAAAACTAAAATTGGCCAAAATCCCAAATATCGACCCTAAAATAGGCGAAAAACCATAAAAACGATTGCAAACAATAAAATAGGCCAAAAACCATAAAAACAACTACAAACACTAAAATAGCCCAAAAACCATAAAAACGACTACAGACCCTAAAATTGGCCAAAAACCATAAAAACGATTACAAACACCAAAATTAGCCAAAAACCATAAAAACAACTACAAACAATAAAATAGGCCAAAAACCATAAAAAACGACTACAAACACTAAAATTGGCCAAACACTATATAAACGATCCTAAAATAGGCCAAAAACATTAAAAACCACTACAAACACTAAAATTGGCCAAAACCCATAAAAAACCACTACAAACACTAAAATTCGCCAAAACCCATAAAAAGTCGACTACAAACACTAAAATAAGCCAAAAACATTAAAAACCACTACAAACACTAAAATAGCCCAAAAACCATAAAAACGACTACAGACCCTAAAATTGGCCAAAAACCATAAAAACGATTACAAACACTAAAATTGGCCAAAAACCATAAAAACGACTACAAACAATAAAATAGGCCAAAAACCATAAAAAACGACTACAAACACTAAAATTGGCCAAAACCCGTAAAAAGTCGACTACAAACACTAAAATAGGCCAAAAACATAGAAAACCACTACAAACACTAAAATAGCCCAAAAACCATAAAAACGACTACAAATACTAAAATTGGCCAAAAACCATAAAAATGAGTACAAACACCAAAATTAGCCAAAAACCATAAAACGATTACAAACACTAAAATTGGCCAAAAACCATAAAAACGACTACAAACAATAAAATAGGCCAAACACTATATAAACGATCCTAAAATAGGCCAAAAACATTAAAAACCACTACAAACATTAAAATTGGCCAAAATCCATAAAAAACCACTACAAACACTAAAATTCGCCAAAACCCATAAAAAGTCGACTACAAACACTAAAATAGGCCAAAAACATTAAAAACCACTACAAACAATAAAATAGGCCAAAAACCATAAAAAACGACTACAAACACTAAAATTGGCCAAACAAAATATAAACGATCCTAAAATAGGCCAAAAACATTAAAAACCACTACAAACACTAAAATTGGCCAAAACCCATAAAAAACCACTACAAACACTAAAATTCGCCAAAACCCATAAAAAAGTCGACTACAAACACTAAAATAGGCCAAAAACATTAAAAACCACTACAAACACTAAAATAGCCCAAAAACCATAAAAACGACTACAGACCCTAAAATTGGCCAAAAACCATAAAAACGATTACAAACACCAAAATTAGCCAAAAACCATAAAAACAACTACAAACAATAAAATAGGCCAAAAACCATAAAAAACGACTTCAAACACTAAAATTGGCCAAACACTATATAAACGATCCTAAAATAGGCCAAAAACATTAAAAACCACTACAAACACTAAAATTGGCCAAAACCCATAAAAAACCACTACAAACACTAAAATTCGCCAAAACCCATAAAAAGTCGACTACAAACACTAAAATAAGCCAAAAACATTAAAAACCACTACAAACACTAAAATAGCCCAAAAACCATAAAAACGACTACAAACAATAAAATAGGCCAAAAACCATAAAAAACGACTACAAACACTAAAATAGCCCAAAAACCATAAAAACGACTACAGACCCTAAAATTGGCCAAAAACCATAAAAACGATTACAAACACCAAAATTAGCCAAAAACCATAAAAACGACTACAAACAATAAAATAGGCCAAAAACCATAAAAAACGACTACAAACACTAAAATTGGCCAAACACTATATAAACGATCCTAAAATAGGCCAAAAACATTAAAAACCACTACAAACACTAAAATTGGCCAAAACCCATAAAAAACCACTACAAACACTAAAATTCGCCAAAACCCATAAAAAGTCGACTACAAACACTAAAATAGGCCAAAAACATTAAAAACCACTACAAACACTAAAATAGCCCAAAAACCATAAAAACGACTACAGACCCTAAAATTGGCCAAAAACCATAAAAACGATTACAAACACTAAAATTGGCCAAAAACCATAAAAACGACTACAAACACTAAAATAGGCCAAAAACATTAAAAACCACTACAAACACTAAAATAGCCCAAAAACCATAAAAACGACTACAGACCCTAAAATTGGCCAAAAACCATAAAAACGATTACAAACACCAAAATTAGCCAAAAACCATAAAAACGACTACAAACACTAAAATTGGCCAAAATGACTACAAACACAAAAATTGGCTAAAAACCATAAAAACGACTACAAACATTAAAATAGGGCAAAAACCATAAAAACGACTACAAACAATAAAATAGGCCAAAAACCATAAAAAACGATTACAAACACTAAAATAGGCCAAAAACATTAAAAACCACTACAAACACTAAAATAGCCCAAAAACCATAAAAACGACTACAGACCCTAAAATTGGCCAAAAACCATAAAAACGATTACAAACACTAAAATTGGCCAAAAACCATAAACACGACTACAAACAATAAAATAGGCCAAAAACCATAAAAAACGACTACAAACACTAAAATAGGCCAAAAACATTAAAAACCACTACAAACACTAAAATAGCCCAAAAACCATAAAAACGACTACAGACCCTAAAATTGGCCAAAAACCATAAAAACGATTACAAACACCAAAATTAGCCAAAAACCATAAAAACGACTACAAACACTAAAATTGGCCAAAATGACTACAAACACTAAAATTGGCTAAAAACCATAAAAACGACTACAAACATTAAAATAGGGCAAAAACCATAAAAACAACTACAAACAATAAAATAGGCCAAAAACCATAAAAAACGACTACAAACACTAAAATAGGCCAAAAACATTAAAAACCACTACAAACACTAAAATAGCCCAAAAACCATAAAAACGACTACAGACCCTAAAATTGGCCAAACACCATAAAAACGATTACAAACACCAAATTTAGCCAAAAACCATAAAAACGACTACAAACACTAAAATTTGCCAAAATCCCAAATATCGACCGTAAAATAGGCCAAAAAGACTAAAAACAACTACAAACAATAAAATAGGCTAAAAACCATAAAAAACGACTACAAACACTAAAATTGGCCAAAATCCCAAATATCGACCCTAAAATAGGCCAAAAACATTAAAAACCACTACAACACTAAAATAGTCCAAAAACAATAAAAACGATTACAAACACTAAAATTGGCCAAAAACCATATAAATGACCCTAAAATAGGTCAAAAACATTAAAAACCACTACAACACTAAAATAGGCCAAAAACCATAAAAACGACTACAAACACTAAAACTAGCCAAAATCCCAAATATCGACCCTAAAATAGGCCAAAAACCATAAAAACGATTACAAACACTAAAATTGGCCAAAATCCCAAATATCGACCCTAAAATAGACCAAAAACATTAAAACCCACTACAAACACTAAAATAGGCCAAAAACCATAAAAAAACTACTACAAACACTAAAATTAGCCAAACACTATATAAACGACCCTAAAATAGGTCAAAAACCATAAAAACCACTACAAACACTAAAATTGGCCAAAAACTGTAAAAATGACTACAAACACTAAAATTGGCCAAAAACTATAAAAACGACCCTAAAATAGGCCAAAAACCATAAAAACGATTACAAACACCAAAATTAACCAAAAACCATAAAAACGACTACAAACACTAAAATTTGCCAAAATCCGAAATATCGACTGTAAAATAGGCCAAAAACCATAAAAACGACTACAAACACTAAAATTGGCCAAAATCCCAAATATCGACCCTAAAATAGGCCAAAAACCATAAAAACGACTACAAAAACTAAAATTGGCCAAAACCCATAAAAAACCACTACAAACACTAAAATAGGCCAAAAACCATAAAAACGACTACAAACACTAAAACTAGCCAAAATCCCAAATATCGACCCTAAAATAGGCCAAAAACCATAAAAACGACTACAAACACTAAAATTGGCCAAAATCCCAAATATCGACCCTAAAATAGACCAAAAATATTAAAACCCACTACAAACACTAAAATAGGCCAAAAACCATAAAAACGACTACAAACACTAAAATTGGCCAAAACGACTACAAACACTAAAATTGGCCAAAAACTATATAAACGACCCTAAAATAGGCCAAAAACATTAAAAACCAATACAAACACTAAAATAGGCCAAAACCCATAAAAACGACTACAAACACCAAAATTGGCCAAAAACCATATAAACGACCTAAAATAGTTCAAAAACCATAAAAACGATTACAAACACTAATTAGGCCAAAAACCATAAAAACGACTACAACCACTAAAATTGGCCAAAAACTATATAAACGACCCTAAAATAGGCCAAAAACATTAAAAACAACTACAAACACTAAAATAGGCCAAAACCCATAAAAAACAACTACAAACACTAAAATTGCCCAAAAACTATAAAAACGACTACAAACACTAAAATTAGCCAAAATCCCAAATATCGACCCTAAAATAGGCCAAAAACCATAAAAACGACTACAAACAATAAAATAGGCCAAAAACCATAAAAAAACTACTATAAACACTAAAATTGGCCAAAAACTATATAAACGACCCTAAAATAGGCAAAAAAACATTAAAAACGACCTAAAATAGTTCAAAAACCATAAAAACGATTACAAACACTAAATAGGCCAAAAACCATAAAAACGACTACAAACACTAAAATTGGCCAAAAACTATATAAACGACCCTAAAATAGGACAAAAACATTAAAAACAACTAAAATTAGCCAAAAACCATATAAATGACTACAAACACTAAAATTGGCCAAAAACAATATAAACGACTACAAACACTAAAATTAGCCAAAATCCCAAATATCGACCCTAAAATAGGCCAAAAACTATAAAAACGACTACAAACAATAAAATAGGCCAAAAACCATAAAAAACTACTACAAACACTAAAATTGGCCAAAAACTATATAAACGACCATAAAATAGGCCAAAAACATTAAAAACCACTACAAACACTAAAATTGGCCAAAAACCATAAAAACGACTACAAACACTAAAATATGTTAAAAATCATAAAAACGATTACAAAAACTAAAATTGGCCAAAATTCCAAATATCGACCCTAAAATAGGCGAAAAACCATAAAAACGACTGCAAACAATAAAATAGGCCAAAAACCATAAAAACAACTACAAACACCAAAATAGACCAAAAACCATATAAACGACCTAAAATAGGTCAAAAACCAACAGTTTCCAATATGTTTAAACAATTAACAATGGAATTGTTTAAACAGAAAAAGTTTTAAACAAAATATAAAACGAATTTGTTAAACTATTTAAACCAAAACTTCCAATATGTTTAAACGATTCATTTTAATAAAAATAATTTCTATATGTTTAAACGATTTAAACATAAACAGTTTCATACGAATTTTAAAAAGGATTTGTTTTAACAGAAACAGTTTTAAACAAAATATTAAACGAATTTGTTAAACCATTTAAACCAAAACTTCCAATATGTTTAAACGATTCATTTTAATAGAAATAATTTCTATATGTTTAAACGATTTAAACAAAGACAGTTTCAAACGACTTTTAAAAGGATATGTTTAAACAGAATATAAAACGAATTGGTTAAACAATTTAAACCAAAACTTCCAGTATGTTTAAACGATTTAAACACAAACAGTTTCAAACAAATTTTAAAAAGGATTTGTTTAAATAGAAACAGTTTTAAACAGAATATAAAATAAATTGATTATATAATTTAAGTCAAAACTTCCAGTATGTTTAAACGATTTAAACAGAAACAGTTTTCAATATGTTTAAACAACTAACAAAATAATTGTTTTAACAAAAACAGTTTTAAACAAAATATAAAACGAATTTGTTAAACCATTTAAACCAAAACTTTCAATATGTTTAAACGATTCATTTTGATATAAATAATTTCTATATGTTTAAACGATTTAAACAGAGACAGTTTCAAACGACTTTTAAAAGGATTTGTTTAAACAGAAACAGTTTCGATATGTTTATTCAATTTAAACAGACAGTTTCAAATGAATTTTAAAAGGATTTGTTTAAACAGGATATAAAACGAATTGGTTAAACCATTTAAATCAAAACTTCCAATATGTTTAAAAGATTTATTTTAATATAAATAATTTCTATATGTTTAAACGATTTAAACAGAGACAATCAAACGACTTTTAAAATGATTTGTTTAAGCAGAATATAAAACGAATTGGTTAAACCATTTAAACCAAAATTTTCAGTATGTTTAAACGATTTATTTTAACAAAAATAACTTCGATATGTTTAAACGATTTAAACGAAAATAGTTTCAAACGAATTTTAAAATAGTAACAGTTTCCAATATGTTTAAACTATTAACAATGAAATTGTTTTAACAAAACTTCCAATTTGTTTAAAAGATTCATTTTAATAGAAATAATTTCTATATGTTTAAACGATTTAAACAGAGACAGTTTCAAACGACTTTTAAAAGGATTTGTTTAAACAGAAACAATTTCGATATGTTTAAACAATTTAAATAGAGACAGTTTCAAACGAACTTTAAAAGGATTTGTTTAAACAGAATATAAAACGAATTGGTTAAACCATTTAAACCAAAACTTCCAGTATGTTTAAACGATTTATTTTAACAGAAATAACTTCGATATGTTTAAACGATTTAAATATGAATTTGTAATGTCCCAGAAGTGAAATATCTATATTTCACAGGTGTTAGTCTATTCAACTAACGTGAAATCTATAAGTTTTTTAAAATTTTATTTTTCTACTGCTATACAAATTTTAGTATTAGAATTCGTTCATATCACCATCTAACCCTAGCTTTTCAAACGTTGATTCTCATTCTCCAATTCCTATCGATTACATAGATTTTAACATAAATATTTTCAAACGAATTTTAAAAGGATTTTAAAATAGTAACAGTTTCCAATATGTTTTAACAATTAACAATTGAATTGTTTAAACAGAATGTTTTCAATATGTTTAAACGATTTGAACAGAGACAGTTTCAAACGAATTTTAAAAAGGATTTGTTTTAACAGAAACAGTTTTAAACAAAATATAAAACGAATTTGTTAAACCATTTAAACCAAAACTTCCAATATGTTTAAATGATTTATTTTAATAGAAATAATTTCTATATGTTTAAACGATTTAAACAGAGACAGTTTCAAACACATTTTAAAAGAATATGTTTAAACAGAATATAAAACGAATTGGTTAAACCATTTAAACCAAAATTTCCAGTATGTTTAAACGATTTATTTTAACAGAAATAACTACGATATGTTTAAAGGATTTAAACAGAAATAGTTTCAAACGAATTTTAAAAGGATTTTAAAATAGTAACAGTTTCCAATATGCTTAAACAATTAAAAATGAAATTGTTTAAACATAAACAGTTTTAAACAAAATATAAAACGAATTGGTTAAACCTTTTAAACCAAAACTTCCGGTATGTTTAAACGATTTAAACAGAAATAGTTTCAAACGAATTTTAAAAGGATTTTAAAATAGTAACAATTTTCAATATGTTTAAACAATTAACAATGGAATACAGAAAAAATTTTAAACAGAATATAAAACGAATTGGTTAAACCATTTAAACCAAAACTTCCAGTATGTTTAAACGATTTATTTTAACAGAAATAACTTCGATATTTTTAAATGATTTAAATAGAAATAGTTTCAAACGAATTTTAAAATAGTAACAATTACCAATGAAATTGTTTAAACAGAAAAAGTTTTAAACAAAATATAAAACGAATTTGTTAAACTATTTAAACCAAAACTTCCAATATGTTTAAACGATTCATTTTAATAAAAATAATTTCTATATGTTTAAACGATTTAAACATAAACAGTTTCATACGAATTTTAAAAAGGATTTGTTTTAACAGAAACAGTTTTAAACAAAATATTAAACGAATTTGTTAAACCATTTAAACCAAAACTTCCAATATGTTTAAACGATTCATTTTAATAGAAATAATTTCTATATGTTTAAACGATTTAAACAAAGACAGTTTCAAACGACTTTTAAAAGGATATGTTTAAACAGAATATAAAACGAATTGGTTAAACAATTTAAACCAAAACTTCCAGTATGTTTAAACGATTTAAACACAAACAGTTTCAAACAAATTTTAAAAAGGATTTGTTTAAATAGAAACAGTTTTAAACAGAATATAAAATAAATTGATTATATAATTTAAGTCAAAACTTCCAGTATGTTTAAACGATTTAAACAGAAACAGTTTTCAATATGTTTAAACAACTAACAAAATAATTGTTTTAACAAAAACAGTTTTAAACAAAATATAAAACGAATTTGTTAAACCATTTAAACCAAAACTTTCAATATGTTTAAACGATTCATTTTGATATAAATAATTTCTATATGTTTAAACGATTTAAACAGAGACAGTTTCAAACGACTTTTAAAAGGATTTGTTTAAACAGAAACAGTTTCGATATGTTTATTCAATTTAAACAGACAGTTTCAAATGAATTTTAAAAGGATTTGTTTAAACAGGATATAAAACGAATTGGTTAAACCATTTAAATCAAAACTTCCAATATGTTTAAAAGATTTATTTTAATATAAATAATTTCTATATGTTTAAACGATTTAAACAGAGACAATCAAACGACTTTTAAAATGATTTGTTTAAGCAGAATATAAAACGAATTGGTTAAACCATTTAAACCAAAATTTTCAGTATGTTTAAACGATTTATTTTAACAAAAATAACTTCGATATGTTTAAACGATTTAAACGAAAATAGTTTCAAACGAATTTTATAATAGTAACAGTTTCCAATATGTTTAAACTATTAACAATGAAATTGTTTTAACAAAACTTCCAATTTGTTTAAAAGATTCATTTTAATAGAAATAATTTCTATATGTTTAAACGATTTAAACAGAGACAGTTTCAAACGACTTTTAAAAGGATTTGTTTAAACAGAAACAATTTCGATATGTTTAAACAATTTAAATAGAGACAGTTTCAAACGAACTTTAAAAGGATTTGTTTAAACAGAATATAAAACGAATTGGTTAAACCATTTAAACCAAAACTTCCAGTATGTTTAAACGATTTATTTTAACAGAAATAACTTCGATATGTTTAAACGATTTAAATATGAATTTGTAATGTCCCAGAAGTGAAATATCTATATTTCACAGGTGTTAGTCTATTCAACTAACGTGAAATCTATAAGTTTTTTAAAATTTTATTTTTCTACTGCTATACAAATTTTAGTATTAGAATTCGTTCATATCACCATCTAACCCTAGCTTTTCAAACGTTGATTCTCATTCTCCAATTCCTATCGATTACATAGATTTTAACATAAATATTTTCAAACGAATTTTAAAAGGATTTTAAAATAGTAACAGTTTCCAATATGTTTTAACAATTAACAATTGAATTGTTTAAACAGAATGTTTTCAATATGTTTAAACGATTTGAACAGAGACAGTTTCAAACGAATTTTAAAAAGGATTTGTTTTAACAGAAACAGTTTTAAACAAAATATAAAACGAATTTGTTAAACCATTTAAACCAAAACTTCCAATATGTTTAAATGATTTATTTTAATAGAAATAATTTCTATATGTTTAAACGATTTAAACAGAGACAGTTTCAAACACATTTTAAAAGAATATGTTTAAACAGAATATAAAACGAATTGGTTAAACCATTTAAACCAAAATTTCCAGTATGTTTAAACGATTTATTTTAACAGAAATAACTACGATATGTTTAAAGGATTTAAACAGAAATAGTTTCAAACGAATTTTAAAAGGATTTTAAAATAGTAACAGTTTCCAATATGCTTAAACAATTAAAAATGAAATTGTTTAAACATAAACAGTTTTAAACAAAATATAAAACGAATTGGTTAAACCTTTTAAACCAAAACTTCCGGTATGTTTAAACGATTTAAACAGAAATAGTTTCAAACGAATTTTAAAAGGATTTTAAAATAGTAACAATTTTCAATATGTTTAAACAATTAACAATGGAATACAGAAAAAATTTTAAACAGAATATAAAACGAATTGGTTAAACCATTTAAACCAAAACTTCCAGTATGTTTAAACGATTTATTTTAACAGAAATAACTTCGATATTTTTAAATGATTTAAATAGAAATAGTTTCAAACGAATTTTAAAATAGTAACAATTACCAATGAAATTGTTTAAACAGAAAAAGTTTTAAACAAAATATAAAACGAATTTGTTAAACTATTTAAACCAAAACTTCCAATATGTTTAAACGATTTAAACAAAAACAATTTCAAACAAATTTTAAAAAGGATTTGTTTTAACAGAAACAGTTTTAAACAAAATATAAAACGAATTTGTTAAACCATTAAAACCAAAATTTCTAATATGTTTAAACGATTCATTTTAATAGAAATAATTTCAATATGTTTAAACGATTTAAACAGAGACAATTTCAAACGACTTTTAAAAGGACTTGTTTAAACAGAATATAAAACGAATTGGTTAAACCATTTAAACCAAAACTTCCAGTATGTTTAAACGATTTATTTTAACAGAAATAACTTCTATATTTTTAAATGATTTAAATAGAAATAGTTTCAAACGAATTTTAAAATAGTAACAATTACCAATGGAATTGTTTAAACAGAAAAAGTTTTAAACAGAATATAAAACGAATTAGTTAAACCATTAAAACCAAAACTTCCAGTATGTTTAAACGATTTAAATAGAAATAGTTTCAAACGAATTTTAAAAGGATTTTAAAATAGTAACAATTTTCAATATGTTTAAACAATTAACAATGGAATACAGAAAAAATTTTAAACAGAATATAAACCGAATTGGTTAAACCATTTAAACCAAAATTTTCAGTATGTTTAAACGATTCATTTTAACATAAATAACTTCGATATGTTTAAACGATTTAAACAGAAATAGTTTCAAACGAATTTTAGAACAATTTTAAAATAGTAACAGTTCCCAATATGTTTAAACAATTAACAATGAAATTGTTTAAACAGAAAAAGTTTTAAACATAATATAAAACGAATTGGTTAGGCATGACAATGGGGCGGGGCGGGGCGGGAACGGGTTTTGCCCTCCCCAAACCCAAACCCATAAAGTTCAGGTTTCCCCAAACCCATCCCAAATTCGAGCGGGGATAAAAATGATAACCCCAAACCCATACCTTACGGGGATCAGGTATCCCCATCGGGTTTCGAGTATCCCCATTACGCCTCTTTCCACATGAATTTAGATTATATTTTAGTATTTTTTTTATTAAAAAAAAGTTAAATGTCCAAAATTATTTTCTCTCAACAATATTTTTTTAAATAAAGAAAAAAATAATAGAGAAAATGGTTTGTTTAATACTCAAATTAAAATAAAAAATAAATATATGAACGTAATTTAAGAGATTGTTTAAGCGTTTCTAATTTAAAAGAGGTGAAATCTAATTTTTAGGATAAGCGGGGCGGGTTCGGGGACGGGTTCGGGGTGGGTATCAATGTACCCATTACCCGCCCCAAACCCATCTTTTGAAATCGGGGAAAACCCAAACCCGAACCCAGTCAACTCGGGTTTTCCCCGTCAAAGCGGGTATGGTTTGAGTGGGTACCCGCAGGTATGAGTTTTATTGCCATGTATAGAATTGGTTAAACAATTTAAACCAAAACTTCAAGTATGTTTAAACGATTTATTTTAACAGAAATAACTTCGATATGTTTAAACGATTTAAACAGAAATAGTTTCAAACGACTTTAAAATAGTAACAGTTTCCAATATGTTTAAACAATTACCAATGAAATTGTTTAAACAGAAACAATTTTAAACAGAATATTAAACGAATTAGTTAAACCATTAAAACCAAAACATTCAGTATGTTTAAACGATTTTAACAGAAACAATTTCAAACAAATTTTAAAAAGGATTTGTTTTAACAGAAACAATTTTAAACAAAATATAAAACGAATTTGTAAAACCATTTAAACAAAAACTTCCAATATGTTTAAACAATTCATTTTAATAGAAATAATTTCTATATGTTTAAACGATTTAAACAGAGACAGTTTCAAACGACTTTTAAAAGGATTTGTTTAAACAGAATATAAAACGAATTGGTTAAACCATTTAAACCAAAACTTTCAGTATGTTTAAACGACTTATTTTAACAGAAATAGCTTCGATATGTTTAAACGATTTTAAATAGAAATAGTTTCAAACGAATTTTAAAAGGATTTCAAAATATTAACTATTTCCAATATGTTTAAACAATTTCCAATGGAATTGTTTAAACAGGAACAATTTTAAATAGAATATAAAACGAATTGGTTAAACCATTTAAATCAAAACTTCCAGTATGTTTAAACGATTTAAACAGAAACAATTTCAAACGAATTTTAAAAAGGATTTGTTTTAACAAAAACAGTTTCGATAAAAGTTTGAACTTTTTTTGAGATACAAACACCTTTTAAAAAATCTAAGTTTATTTTCATGATCTACACGAGATTTCGAGTGAAACGGTATATAAACTTTACTTTACGTCTGTTGTCTTTCGGAACTGATTTAAAAAGTCTTTTAACATTGGTTTGGGAGCCGACCACTAGAAACCAGACGTTGTTGTATGTATGGACTTTTCACGTCGGTTGTCTTGCTGAACAGATTTGACGTCAGTTTGTAACCCGACAATATGACAACAGACGTTGTAAGTCTTCACTTTTCACGTCTGTAGTCTTGGTGATCCGATTTGAAAATTACTTTTAACGTCAGTTTGGGACCCGACATTATGAAACCAGACGTTGTAAGTTGGGAAATTTCATGTCAAAAAGAAAACCACACAAAAAACAGATAAAAAAATTGTGTATGTCATATGATGTTTTTTTTTGCGATTTTGAAGAACTTACCACCATAACTTCTAGTCATCCAAAAAGCAAGCACGTGGTGAACCTAGCTATTCAAATAAGTACCGAGATGAAGTCACCAACAAGAGAAAGCAAGAAAGCTGAACCCATAAAGTTTGTGAGGGAATTTGCAGAACTTGATAGATCAAAATGCACCACTCCATAAAAGTAATAGAACTAAGCTAACCATGTTTGCCACAAAACAATTGCCCGATGCATGATAAACATGTGCTTACCAAAACTAAACATGGAAGCTTTAAATCCTTTAAATCCACTTTCTGTCTCTTCCATTCAACAAGAAGCTTGAGTTCTTCTGTTTCCTCTTGATTTTCCTGTATAACAAAAAGAATCGGAAATTACAGAAAGTTAGGCTCCAATATACTATAAAGAAAGTTATCAGTTTGACAAATCACATTGCAGAAAATCATGTTCAAAATTTAATTTGTATGTCATGCAATCAAATCCCAGAAATTAAAATTAGAATAAACAAGAAAAACTAACCGAAGAAATTTCATTTATCTGAAACTGTGAAAGATCAAGAAAACCAAAAAATAAAACACCTGATGAACGAAAGCCAAATTAAAACCAAAGAGAATATGGATTTTTTTTTTTACCAAACTCTTAAAAAATGTCTCTAACTTTTTATGAAAGAAACAAAAACCTTACTTTACTTTCAGGATCAAGATTGCAGTAGTAATGAGATGTTACTGGGAGAATTGGGTGGAGATAGAGAACATGTTGAAGATGCATTGGTTTTCAATGATGATAAGTTGACCTGAGATATGGGAAATTTTGCCAATGCAACTAAGGTTAGGGAGCATTTAACCTACACTAGGCAGAAAACACTATTGAAGAGGGAACAGATCTACAACTTTAGTAGTGGTGAAAGTAATGTTTGGAGCTCCAAACTCCTGAACTATGTTTCTGATCCATTGTAGAACTTCCTGTAACATATTAGACATTAAAAAAGCTAAGTAATAATTTAGAGTCAGAGACTCTGAGAAGACATTATCAAAACATGGTTTATAAGCAGGAAGATGAGATGTAGTAAATTTTATATCCAAGAAAAGAAAACAGGTGGAAAGGGAAAAAGAAATATCAAAATAACCTGTGTTGTTGATTGTACAGGTGGTGGTCTAATTTTTCTTGCTTTAGTCTAGTTTTCTTTCTTCTGCTACTTGATTCTCCAGGTCCCGTACCTGTCAAAATTATTTAAGAGTTGATGAGTATACTGTGTATGAATATGAAGGTAAACAAAACAGTCACTTATGGGAAGCAAAAGGAAACCTTTAACATTTGCATTTATACCTTTTCTTGAAAGTTTTTACAATGGTATTCTCTCTCAGCAAGTCTGAATTGCAAAGTTTGCAGACTATCAAGTAACTTCTTTGTTTCCTTCTCATCGTGTTTGGCCTTTTCTGCCTTTTATTATGACAAATTTACAGGTTTCATAATTAAAGAAAACACTGTTATTCTTATTGAAAGCACACTTATACTTTAACATACCATTAGTTTGTACTTAAACAGCTCACTGAGGTCTACTTGTTTGCGAGCTGGGCCACTCTCAATTCTACGAACACATGTGGCAAAAAAATTCAATGAATATAGTATCTCTCCTAAGTCGGCCGAGATTTTGTAGCAAACAAACAGAAGATACAAATATTAATGAGATGATCATTCTGCAAGAATGTGTTCTATAGTCGAAAAGAAAATCACCTGTAAGGAAGCAAGAGCAGAAATAACAGCACCTAGTGCCGAAAGAAACTTGTTTATGAATTAAGATTCCTTTAATCTTTCTCCCACAGCTTGAGTTTTTCCCACACGCTCGCTACCTGCTAAGTCTACTAGCCAAAGGTGACTCCTTGTTTTCTGGACATTGATTGAAAATGAATTCTCCCCGATGACTGTTACTCGCAACAAACCGCATGAAAAACAACCAGGTTTTCATTACCCTATAATATGCAATAACTTCTTCCTAGATCAATTGTTTCATTCAGATAAATAAATACATGCTCAAGGAGAATGCCAGTTGTTTCATTTGGTTAGTAAACAAGGTATTGAAAATATTAAAAACATTGATAAGGCTGGCAGTAAGACCCAATACATACCAACATGAACAGCTGCTAAGCTCATTGGCAGAGGTGGAGCCAACAAATCTGACTATTTCCAGTCTTGAGCAATTCCCGCACATCTTCTGTTCCATGGACATGAGCTTCAACAAGTACTGGGACTTCTTGTGTTCCTAATGCGGCTTGATTTATCTCCAATCTTAAGTTTGAAATTCTTTTTCCTCGTCAGTGATCTTTCGCAAGAAACAATACATCAAAATTTGAAGCATGTATATGGGTACATACTAGGTAGGGGGGAAACAGAGACTACATTAACAAGTTTAACAGCTATAGGAAAATTCAGTTCAAAAGAAACTAGCGACTAAAATAGTGCACATACACACGCACCTTGAAAAGCTCCATATGGTTTTATCTTCTCAAGAACAAGTGTCAGTGCTGGTCCATGAATGTCTTTAACAATCTTTTCAATCTAAATAAACAAGTGAATTTTTGTGAAATAGTGCAGTTCTGGATGATTCTACACGACCATAATTAAAAGTAACTGCGTCGTTTTTGCTTGGGTTAATTTCAACCCAGTTTGCAACCTGGTTATACAAAAACGACAAATAATTCACCAGATGACTACTATATTGTCAAGAAAGACAGCAACTTTGGACGGGAAATGGTAATAATCCAGAAATTTATATCCTTTTCATATATATAGTTCTATTATATCTAATACTCTAAATAAAACACACTAGGGTAACCAAAATCGATCATCACTCATTCATACACAGACCTGTACTTGTGCGTAGCTTCACAGTTATTTGATCTCCAGCCTTGGCTGAGGTAGCCGTACTCAACATTAGATTTAATTCTCGAGCAACCTATTCAAAAAGAACATGAATAAGTACATGTTGAAATTTAAAATAGAAATGAAACAGAAATGGAAATTAAAAATAGTGAACTTACCTTGACATGTTGAGTAACCATTTGACCATGTTCAAATTTATTTCCGGCAACAATGAGATATAAGGGTCATCAAGTCAATAATTAACCAAATTTATAATCCCAATAATAATTGAACTTAAAGGTCATTGAGCCAATAAGAATACGACTTGGATAATTGAGGCAACATGTAACCAAAATTATATAGCCAATAAATATTGGACTTAAGGGTCGTCGAACCAACATTTAATAAGCGTCATTGAGGCAACATTTAATAAGCGTCATTGAGGCAACATTTAATAAGCGTCATTGAGGGAACATTTAACCGAACTTATAAAGCCAACATCTAGTAACAGTCGTCAAGGCAACAAGTAACCGAATTTATATAGCCAATAAGAAATGGACTTCATTGTCGTCCAGAAAACATTTAATAAAGGTCAATGAGGCAACTTATAACCGAATTTATATAGCCAATCAGAATTTGACTTAAGGGTCATCCAGGCAACTTTAAATAAGGATCATCCAGGCAACTTTAAATAAGGGTCATCCAGACAACTTTTAATAAGGGTCATCCAGACAACTTTTAATAAGGGTCATCCAGGCAACTTTTAATAATGGTCATCGATGGGCAACTTTCAATAAGGCTCATTGAGGCAACATATAAACGAATCTATATAGCCAATAAAAATTGAATTCAAGGGTCTGCGAAAATTTTACTAAGGCTCATCAAGGTAACATATATATCGAATTTATCTAGCGAATAGGATTTGGGCTTGAGGATCATCAATGCAATATTTAACCATTTGCACACCTTTTGACTTAAAAAAAATCCATTTATGTAGATTGGGCCTGAAGGTCTCACTCCCACATAGCCTTTTCATTTAACCTAACTTAAACCTAGTCTTCTAATCTTCTCCTTCAATACCGAAGCACCGCAGCAACAGAAACTGTAAACCTTAAGAGATGGCCTTCAACCTAGATATTTGAGGCCGAAATATGTCGATCTACAGATCCGATCATTAAAAAAGACGAAATCCAATCCATCATTTCAAAAACAGTAGGTTCTGGCCTCATAATCATTGTTATCAAAATTGTGATTGGGATCGTGTATAGAATCGAGAATGAGGCAAAATTGCTTGGGTTAATTTCAACCAAGTTTGCAACCCGGTTATAGAAAACGACAAAAAATTCACCAGATGACTACGATATTGTCAAGAAAGACAGCAACTTTGGACGGGAAATGGTAATAATCCAGAAATTTATATCCTTTTCATATCCGTATAATTCTATTATATCTAATACTCTAATTAAAACACATTAAGGTAACCAAAATCATCATCATCACTCATTCACACAAAGACCTGCGTAGTATCAAAGTTATTTGATCTCGAGCCTTGGCTGAGATGGCCGTACTCAACCTATCCTGCCATGAATGTCTTTAAACCACCTGCAGAAAACAAAACAAAGCAGATGAATACATACGCTATTAACCATTTTCAATTTCACTTCATCTTCAAAATTGAGATCAAAATTGAGATTAAAGAGTTTCAAAACCTAACTTACCGGAACTGGATGTCCAATTAAACAGTTCAAAACCGCTGATTTACCAGAACCCTACAAAATCGAAATTTAAATCAAAATCGCAAAATACAACAAAATTGAAGCTACGATTACGATTATGATCATGAGAATTGAAATTGTGGAGACTTACGATGTTGCCGAGAGCAACAACGTTGAGGAAAGTTGAAGGTCGTCTAGAATTGGAAGTTTCGTCGATATCTTCGTCTGCGAGTAACGGACAAGATTGACGAATGGAATCAGCGAGGTCCGATAATTCTTCGATCGCCGCCATAGATGATGATAATGAATCGATGAGAAAGCGAAATTGAGAGATGAAAGCGTTTGTGTTATCTGTGCCTGAAAAATAGGGATCGATCGAAACCGAAACCCTAAACCAGACTCTAAGCTACGATCTGAAACAGAGAACCAGATCTCTCTGAGTTTCTCTCTCTAAATGGTGGAATTGGTTGGAGTTTTATTCTTCTAACTAATTTCAATATTCAGAAAATTCAAAAAGGTAAGTAAGTAACCTCTCTCTTTCTCTCTCTTATTTTCTTTATTTTTTTTTGTTACAATTTTTTTTTTCTTTCAAAAACTAACTTCGTGTAATAATTTTATGTGTCGCTTAATATTTTTTAATAGACCGGTTTATTTTAATACGTGGTTTCTTTCAATTGTAAGATTTTTGCTCTAATATGGTTTAGAATTCATTTTTCTCTAATATATATGGTTTATTTAATGCAAAACTAATTATGTGTTTAATAATCATTTTTCTTTTATGTTTTTTTTTATTGGACATTTTTCTTTTATGTTAATAATTTAGATGGTGGTCAAGATTGGTATTCCATGACCTCTCATTTATTTTTGAACAAGTTAAATTTTTTTTTGAACAAGCGACCTCTCATATATTACCTCTGTCCCTAATTATAAGATATTATCTGACCACTGCACGTACACCAATGCACAGTTTTGACACTAATATCTTTAATTGTCTATTAGTAAAAATTATAAAAAATTTAATATTTTGAAAATACTCATGAAAACAAATTGAATAAGATCTTATATGCTAATATTTACATTTATATATTATTAAAAAAATACGGTCAAAACAAAGTAAATGAATAATACATTTTTGTCAAACAGAGTGTTATAATTAGGGACAAAGTTAGTATTTTTAAGAGAACGTGAGAGTTTCATCACTCAATTTCAAGCCTTGCATATTCACAAACATAAGTTTCGATTCCCACAATATAGGAGACATCAAAGGACATTGTTAGCTTAATACAAGATGGACATTTAAAGACTTAAAGACTTTGTTGCATATACACACATAGATTAACATAGAAACCAATAATCAATGTTTATTTCCTAATAATGAAATGCAGTAAGTTTATCAGTGTAAAAAAAAAATTATTTCCTTTTTACGATAAATATAACCATTATATATAAAAAATAAATAAATAAAATCATCTGGTGGAAGAAAAAAATATTATTATTTTTTTGGCATCTGCATGAAGGGAAAGAATCAACCCAGCAGTCAGGTTGGCAATGGAAGAGAAGACCTCATTATTATTAGCACCATGCTTAGCTAAATAATTGGCGCAATCGTTGCCCTCTCAGAAGGTATGGTTGATTGAGACCTGCCAATCTCTATTCAGGATTTCCTTGATGTTGTTGAGGATGGTTGCATAGTGATGCCACTCATTAACAGGGTCACTTATTAATTTAATCGCCGTCACCGAATCAGAATAGCACCACAACTCCTTAATGTTCATCTCCCAAACTAAAAGAAGACCTTTATAAATAGCCATCAGCTCCGCATGAAGGATGTTTGTGACTCTGAGGTTACCAAAGAAACCATGAACCCAAGCTCCGTCTGCATTACAAATCAGCCCCCCAAAACCGAAAATAACAGGATTACCAATGCTGCTTCCGTCCACGTTCAAAATCATGCCAGTGCCATCGAGAGCATTCCATCTCACAAGCTTTGGTAACATTACCTCATGTTGATGAAAATGACAATTTTTAAGCAAAAGAGCATAATCCACTATACGCATCTTAAGCAAAAAATACGGGATTAGCTCACTATCCAAGCACAGAGCATTTCTAGCCCACCAAATCCACCAAACAGCCGCCATAAACAGAAACATGGAAGAGCAGCGAATGCCATATTGTAACCAAGTGTAAGAATCGTCTCCTTGGAAGAAAATTTGCTTTGAAAAACCAATAGATTTCCAAATGGTTTGGACGAAAATGCAATCTCTCAAGTAGTGGAGAGTGGTTTCAGCAAGAATATTACACCTAGGACACCGATTATCAAGGAGCAAGCCTCGGTGATTTAACATCTCTCGAGTAGGGAGAGAATTGTGAATCAAAGTCCAGATGAAGAATTTGATTTTTTTCGGTGCCGGTAAATGCCACAGCCAGGACCAAGAACAACACTTGTAGTAGTGTCAGAAAAAGCATGTCTATTCCGTCCTTAGCGGTATAGATCCCGTTAAGATTTCCCTTCCAAGTGTAACAATCAGTAACTGAAGGATTCAGACCGGTAGGAATAGATATAAAAAAAAAATTAATTAATTCTTTGACCAAACTTTCAATGTTACATACTCATACTCATATTCTTATTATTTTACACTTGTTGGTAGATGATTCTTATTATTTTTCTATACAGGTTAATACAATAGAATATATTTATACTCATATTAGTATTAATACCACGATCTATTTTTTGGAATTTGCATAAGGGATATATATATATATATATATATATATATATATATATATATATATATATATATATATATATATATATATATATATATATATATATATATATATATATATATATATATATATATATATATATATATATATATATATATATATATATATATGTGTGTGTGTGTGTGTGTGTGTTTGAGTTTATTGTTGCAATTTTTTTATAATATTGTTTTTGTAATTTATATTGGAGTCTGATCGTGCTTGACCAGAAGTATGTGACCGCGCCGGCGTTAGTTGTTGTGAAGCCCCTGTTGAAGCGGAGGGGGGTTGTGTACCTGCAGGCACTCCGACGCTCAAGTTAGTTTTAGTGTGGAGTGAAGGTTTTCTTAGCTAGAATATGCGTACCTTGTGAATGGAATGGAGTCACGTATATATAGCCCCCAGCGCAGGGCCAAGGCCCTTGATGACATTAATGGCCATCAAGTGGCTGCCGGAAAACGGCTTGGAGGCCTTGATGTGCAGTAAATGCTCATCATTCCGGTTTACGGCCGTTATGATACGCGAGAGTATCAGACCGTTGGAGAGTCGAGCAAGGCTCGCGAGCTCTTCATGGTGGGCTAGCTCGGAACGTTATTGTTCGACATCCTCTTCTGCCCGAGCATATGTGCTTGGCCCAGAACAGGAGCCCCCCAAGTTGTTATGCTCGTTAATGAGGATAATAACTTGAAGCTTGAGCGATTCATCTTGTGCTTTTTGAAAGATCTTTCGTTTTTGTCGAACATAACAATTTCGAGGTGGCCAGTTGTGCTCTTTTCCTCGAGGTTTCGTAATTCCCTTTGGTCAGAGTCAAGCTTTGGGAAAGGAAAGTGCGTTTCCCCATATGGTCAACCCTAGGTAGTTGCTGTCGCCCCATGCATTTATTGTGGGCCGTTAAACACGATGTTGGGCTTTTAGGCGGCAAGTTTTTCTATAAATACTTGCTGCTTTTCTTTACCTTTCACAATTGTGTTTTCAATAGTAGCGATGGATAGGAAGAACACCAAGAAGGCTACCGTTGAGAGTTCAAGGTCTCAGAGGGGTAAGAAGAAGGTGGAGGTGTCCACTGCTAGGGTTACTCGCTCCAAGAAGGCGAAGGAGGTTAAGGCGGAAACGATAATTCTCTCTTCGGATACCTCCAGTTCGTCAAGTTCGGATGAGACAGATGGGGATTATGCGGAGTTCCTGAAGACTTATAAGTCTCAGGACTTTTACCCTCTTCTCTCTTCTTCTGACGAAGGGGAGTCCTAAATGACAGTGGAATCCAAGATGAAGCCAGCGGAATTGTTGAAGATTGATTCGGATTTCGAGCATGAGGATTAGGTGCTCGGATCCTTTGTAATTTTCCTTCTTTCTGTACTGGCTTCCTATTAATAAAGAATATTAAGTTTTCATCTTTCGAGCATCATTTATTTTTGCAGTCGTGCTTTAATTGTGCCCTTGTTTGTATGTCATAATTTCTGAACAAACCGTTCCGAGCATATGCTATAATCTTTCGAGCGAATCGAGCTTGTCCTCGTAGAGGCAAGTCGTTCTGAACAAATGTCGTTTCTTTTGAACATATGCCCAGGTTTATGATCTTGTCGAGGGTCACGGTGGCCTGATTTGGTGTTCCCTAGCATTTATGGCCTTTTTTGCACATTAGCGAAAATAACGGGGATTGGATTCCGAGGATCTTGCATTACCCTTTCGGGTTGCGATTTTCTTGAGATACGGCGTCTTGGGTTTCGCAGAATTTCCGCGAGCAGATGAATGTGACTTGAAGAGACGAGTCGCTTCGCCTTTGCCTGCCACGTGTAAAGGCTATTTAAATAGCACTCGAGTGCTATGAATTTTGATTTGAATTTCGAGGTCGTTGATGACCGTCGGATCTTCGCGCCTTTTCGCTTTCCTTGAGACAAAATCTGAGCCGTTTATTCGCTATTGATCTCATCCGTTGGATCGAAGCAACAATCCAGATGAAGGTTGGCGTTGTTTTTTCCATGCAGGTGCGCTCGCCTATATATAGGAAACTGGTGGTTTCTTTCGAAACTTTACAGTTTCTTGCTATTCCGTTCGTTCTCGTTCTTTAGCTTCAATCTTCCTGGTGATTCAAGCTTCTTCTTCTACTACACTACATACACCCTTCTTTGTCTCCATTAATCAAGTAAGTGCTCTATCCTTTAATTTTCTTTTGGATTTTGCTTTAATGTTTGATTAAGTAGGATGTAGTTCGTGTAGTAGGTAGTTTGTACAGTGTGTAGTGTATTCTTTATGTAGTTTGATGTATGTAGTTTTTTGAGGGTTATAGGTGGTGATTAGCACCCTTTCCCCCCTTAAACAAGGATTTTTACGCGTTTTGAAGGCGAAAATTCGCTATTTTACCCACTGCCTTTTGGGTTTCCACTTAAGAACAACGTCGAGCATCTTATGCATTTCGTGCTCGGATGTTTCACGAATTTAGTGTTAGAAGGGATATCCTTGTTCCTTCTTTAGTTTCTTCGCGTAATTTTTCTAAGTTTTTGTCGAGATCCTCGCCCTTTCACTTGATTTGGCGGTGGGAGGGTGGATTTGAATGTCGAATTCACTTTTCCTTCCTCTGCTTTTTCAGGTTCTTAAATGGCTGAAGGGTCTCAAAGACAAGCCCCACTTTTAGGTCAACAGCCGTCTTCTTCGGTTCGCGTACGAGCCGACCATTCTTGGGTGGCGGATGAACCTCGGGAGACGGAGTCGATTTATAAAAATTGTGAGAATGATATTCCGGACTCGATGTGTACGGATATCCAGACCCCTCCCACTGAAGATTTCGAAGTGCGGATCCCGACTGCTCATCATTGGATTTGCAGTAATTGGGCGTGGGGGACGATCCCTATGTACGAGATCGCGTTCAAACATCTGGGAATGAGGCTACCTTTTACGGATCTCGAGGTGTCCATTTTCCGCCATCTCCACTTAGCCCCCTCCCAACTTCATCCAAACTCTTTAGCCTTTATTAAGGCTTTTGAGATGACTGTCGAGCACCTGGGATTGGGTCCTACCCTGCCCTTGTTCTTCTACCATTTCGGCCTTCAACGCAGCTGTCCTCGTTGGGAGAAGGCGAAAGAGAAGCTCGTGAAAGGGGCCCCAAAACCTGACACCAAGCACGGATGAGTTTCTTTGAGGCAACGACAGCGCCTCTTTGATATGTACGCGGAATCGGTGCGAGGGTTTAAATCTGTCTTTTATGGGGTCAGGCCGATGACGACGAGAGGTTGGAATAACTTCGTCCGCAGAGGACATCGTGTAGATGACCAGGGGCGGGAGGTTCTTAACGAGCAGGGGCGCCCCATAGAGGAGGATTTCGCCAGATTCCCCTTTTACTGGCGCAAAGAGCATTATTCTATGCCGACCAGGGAATTTGTCTTTAAGTTGGGGAGCTTACTGCCGAGGAAAGGCTGGATTACAAGAAGTTGAAGAAATTTGTGGAGGGCTTGCCTCCCTACCTGTTGGAGGATTCTGATGGCGAGCCTATGTTCGGGGAGGATGGTCAGAGGTTAACTAGTACGAAGGTGATCGCGACTAGGGAGTTGATAGTTTGTGACACCTCGGAGAAATTAACCGCTTTTTGGAGTATGCTCGCAGCTTGCTTTTATTTATTCTTACGCTTTGTTCTTACTTTGCGTGTTTTGTTTTTTATTCGCATGCCTTGTTTTGCTTACTAACTGCTGTTCACATTTCCATGCAGGTAAAATGTCTAGTGGTGCTGCTGCTCTTCGCCAAGCCCGTGCTGTGAAGAACAAGAGGGAGGCGAGCAATACAGCTGCAGCATCTTTCGCTCTTCAGTCTCCGACCACTTCCTCCGCGGTGGATCGTGCCAAAAGAATTCGGTTGAATGAATTGGAGGATACCTCATCTCGTCAGCAACAAGAGATCGTTGATCTCGAAATTCAAGATGATTCCACAGCTCCTCACAAGTTGACTCCTGGGGCTCCTGCCGACGATTTTGTTCTACCTCCTATCTTCGCCCACGGTCCTCTGCTCGACGTAAAAACCAAAGTGAAGATCAGCAAAGCTGACGAAGCCATCCTTTCGGACATGGGTCCCGAGGCTTTGCGAGGTGAAATTGCCACCCAGACCACAGCTCTTCTCAAATTAATCGAGGTGACGACCTTTTTGAACAACCGTGAGTGCGAGTACCTGGCGGAGAGGGACAGTGTGCGAAAGGAGTTGCAGGTGCTAGAGAAGAAGTTGGCCGATTCGGAGGCTTCCTGTGAGGGTTACAGGGAGGAGCACAAGACCCTTCGTTCTAACCTTAAGGAGGCGGAGGATAAGGTCAAGGCCTTGGTGGAGGAGAAGGAAAGTATTTCGAAGGAAGTTGAGGATCTGAAGGCTAAGATCAAGGATCTGGAGGGTAGGTTGGAGGGGTGCCAAGGAGCTGGTCTAATTGAGGAAGGAGAGAAAGAGGTCCACCCTCAGGGGGAGTATGCCTCCTCTAGCCGTGCTGTTTTAATCGTCAAGATTCAGGAGTACGAGTCCAACATGGTTGCAGCGGCTACCTTCAGCTTCAACAATGCTGTGGCCCAGCTCCGGGTCCTCAACCCTAGCTTGGACGAGGACAAAGAAGTCCGTGATGGCCAAATTTGCTCGCCTCCTCCTTCTGATTAAATATTTATGTATTTATTTTGATTTGCCCGGGCTTTGTGTTCACCCTTTTTGGTTTGTACGCTTGACAATTTGCAATCCTTGTGATTGCTTTATTTTATTCCGCACTTTTGAGTTATTTGTTCGCGTTTTTACCTTTTATCTTTGCGTTTAGATTTAGGTTTTACGCGATAATTTTCGTGCGATGTTTTTGCTTCCGGTATTGATCGTCTTCGTTCATAGCTTTAACTTAATCAAATTTCCAAACATTCTATACGCCGAGCTATTTATGTCTTCGCGCTAGTGTGTGTTTAGACGGTGGTCATCGTTATAATAGCTAGTATCATTGATGCCGAGCTTAGAAGGTGTGGGGAACCGTTCTAAGTGTTTGGAGATGTTTATCCAAACTAGTAATGAGGAGAGGGACTGTTGTTAAGCTTTCCTCCTCGGGGTGTGAACATCCCATCGCGAGCTGGGGTTCTACCGGGCGTGTACTAAGGCGATGGTGTTCCGTGGTCTAGAACTTTTCCTCGCCTAACATCGTCGAGCCCTGATGTCTCGATTTTGTTTTATGCTTTAAGATTCGTGCCCGTACCTAAGACACAGCCTTCGTTGAGGGGTGACTTTCGAGCTTCCCTCAACTATAGTATTGTTTGAGCTTTTCGGTATTCCAAGGTCGAGGAAGCTCTTTACCGTAGAGGTCTTCCAAATAGTAGGCACCGTTTTCGATTTTGGCTCGGACTCGATATGGTCCTTCCCAATTAGCCGCGAGTTTACCCTCATGGGAGTCCTTTTGATTGCGTTATAACACTAATGCGCCAACGTCGAATTCTCGTTTAATGACCTTTTTATCATGCCGTTTTGCTATTTTATGTTTCAAAGTTGCTTCTCGGAGGGCCGCGCCGTCTCGGAGTTCTTCCAAGAGGTCGAGCTCCTCTCTGAGCATTTCATGGTTATCCTCCCCTTCGAGGGGTATCTCTGTTCGGAATGAAGATGCCCCGGTTTCTACTGGAATTACGGCCTCTGTTCCGTATGTTAATCGAAAAGGCGTTTCTCCCGTCGTAGAATGTGGGGTTGTTCGGTAGGACTAGAGTACACTGTGTAGTTCTTCTGTCCATTTCCCTTTTGCTTCATCCAATCTTCTTTTAAGTCATCGTAGTATAACCCTGTTCGCAGCTTCAACTTGGCCGTTCGTCTGAGGGTGTTCGACAGAGGTGAAATGTTGAGTTATGCCTATTTTTGCCATAAATTCTCGCACTTTTTTATCTGTGAATTGAGTCCCGTTATCTGTAATGACAACTTGAGGGATCCCAAATCTTGCAAGTATTAGGTATTTATTTTGTCCTGCTGCCGTTGGAAACGGTCCTAGGAGATCCATCCCCCACCAAGAAAAGGGCCACGGAGACGAGAGTGTCTTTAGCTCGTTTGGAGGAGCCAAGTGCATATCCCCGTGTTGTTGGCATTTGTCGCACTTTTTTACGTGCTCTTTTGCATCTGCCTGCATGGTGGGCCAGTAAAACCCTGCTCGCAAAGCCTTTCTAGCCAAGGAGCGTCCACCAATGTGTTGGCCGTTTATTCCCTCGTGGATTGAGTTTATTTCGCTCTCCTCGACGCATTTTAATAAGGGATGGAAAACCCTCGGCGGTACATTTTCCCATTGAGGATTACGTATGCGCAGGCTCTTCTTTTGACCTTAGCTGCCTCTTTTTTATCAACCGGAAGGTTTCCTGTGTTCAAAAATTCGAACACGGGTGTCATCCAGCTCTTGGCGTTGATTTCGCATATCAGGAATACCTCGGAAGGTTTTGCTATGCTCGGCTTGGATAGCGTTTCTTGAATGAGCGATTGACTTCCGCCTTTCTTCTTCTTCGTGCTTGCGAGCTTTGATAGAATATCTGCTCTTGCATTGTGTTCGCGGGGAACATGTTTGATTTCGGATTGCTTGAACTTGGTTAGTTTTTCTTTGATCAAGTTCAAGTATTCCGTGAGTCGTTCGTCTTTTGTTTGGTATTCCCCGGCTATTTGTGATGCGACGAGTTGTGAGTCCGTGTATATCTTAATCTCCTCGGCTTCCATATCTTCGACCAATCTCAACCCTGCCAAGAAGGCTTCGTATTCAGCTTGATTGTTTGTGGTAGGAAAGGCGAGTTCGAGCGAAACTTCTATGAGCACCCCTTCGTTGTTTTCGAGCATTATTCCTGCACCACTCCCTTGTGGATTTGAGGATCCATCCACGAAGATGGTCCATTTATTTTTATCCGGGGTAGTTGGTATGGTCATCTCGGCTACGAAGTCTGCTAGCACTTGGGCTTTTAAAGCCTTTCTGCTTTCGAAAAAGATTTCAAATTCGAACAACTCGAGTGACCATTTCAGCATTCGTCCTGTCATGTCTGGCCTCACGAGGAGCTGTTTAATTGGCTGATCTGTTTGAACGACGATGGAATGGGCTAAGAAATAGTGTCTTAGTTTCCTCGCGGCCATGACTACTGCTAAGACCGTTTTTTCAATCTGTAAGTACCGGAGTTCTGGTCCTTGCAGAGCTTTGCTCACGAAATAAACGGGTTTTTGCCCTTGCTCGGTTTCTCTTATGAGAACGGCGCTAATGGCCTCCGAAGCTACGACAAGGTAAAGGTACAGGGTCTCTCCCTCGTTTGGTCGTGTTAGGACTGAAGGTTCGGATAATGCTCGTTTCAAGTGTTGCAGCGCATCCTCGCATTCCTTTGTCCATTCGAATGCAGATTCTTTTCGAAGTAATTTGAACAAGGGTAGCGCGTGTTGAGCAGATTTTGCGACGAAGCGAGATAATGCGGTGAGCATCCCGTTTAGTGATTGGATCAATTTTTTCGAGTCCGGTGTAGGGAACTCGAAGAATGCTCTACACTTATCGGGGTTAGCTTCGATTCCTCTTTCAGTTAAGTAAAACCCAAGGAATTTCCCAGCTTTTACGCCGAACGTGCATTTTTCGGGATTAAATCTCATGTCATACTTTCTCGCCTGGTCGAACACCTTTTTCAAATGGGTTGTATGATCGACTTCCTCTTCGGATTTGACGATCATATCATCCATGTAAACTTCGAGCATGTCACCTATTTCATTATTGAAGACTTTGTTCATCATCCTTTGGTATGTGGCGCCTGCGTTTTTTAGCCCGAAAGGCATTACGTTGTAATAATAATTATCAGATTCGGTCATAAACGCTGTTTTCTTTTTATCGATTTCAGTCATTTTTATTTGATTATAACCCGACTACGCGTCCATAAACGATAATAATTTAAATCCTGATGAATTATCCACTAATTTGTCTATGTTAGGTAAAGGGTAAGCGTCTTTAGGGCAAACCCTATTAAGATCGGTATAATCAACACACATGCGCCATTTTCCATTTGATTTCTTAACAAGTACAACATTGGATAGCCAGGTAGTATACCTAGCTTTCGAAATGAAATTTGCCTCCAAGAGGTCTTTTACAGCTTTTTTAGCAGCCTCCGCTTTTTCAGGAGACTGCTTCCTACGCCGCTGAACAACGACACTAGCCCTAGGATCTAAAGTCAATTGATGACAAGCGACCTCAGGGTCGATTCCGGGCATCTCCGCAGTGCTCCAGGCGAACAGTTCAGTGTTCTCTTTCAGGCAGGCGATCAACTGTTCTTTGACCAAGTCGGGGAGTCCAGTTCCGATCTTGATTCCTTTGAGGGGATCTTCGCCAAGTGGCACCAGCTCGAAATCTCCGTCCGGAATTGGGCGATAGATTTTCTTTTCAGTGATGGGGAGGTGCTTTTGCTTATCCTCTTGGTGCTCCTTTTTTGTGAGTCGAGCATCGAGGTCCACAGAGGTTCCAATGGTGTTTACCCCCGAATTTTTCTTTGGTTCTGATTTCTTGGGGGTCACCACGGTGCTCAGATTTTTCGCCGCCGCTTCAAAACATCTTCTTACAGCAGCTATATCCCCGTTGATGGTTGCGACCTGATCATCTTGGGTGTAGTACTTCAGCTTCAGATGAATGGTGGACGACACATCGTATAGCTCCGCTAGCGTAGTTCTGCCAATAATACAGTTGTACAGTGAAGGGCAGTCGACGACCATGAATTGCGTTCTTACAGACTTCATTGCTGTCCCATCGCCGAAGGTGACGATGAGATCTACATAGCCCCAAGTAGGGATGGCAAAAAAACTGATTAGTGCATTTTGGCACATATTTTCTAGTATTATAATTTAGCATATTAGTAGTCTTTCTACAATAATATCGAGTTTTTATTATGTTTCTAAGTTTTGGGTCACAATTGAGCCTTAATGAATTTATTTGACCAATTTTCGTATTTAATGACATATTGATCCTTCTCAGTCTGCAGGTCATAACTTGAGCTACGAGTATCGGATTGAGGTGTGCGAATATGCGTTGGAAAGACAAGAGAAAGAGCTACAACTTTCATGTTAAGGCCAGAACCCAGTTCGGAGCGCAACGCAGTCAAATATTTACGTTTATGTTCCAGACTTTATGAAAATAATGTAATTTCGGGTCAAACTTATGTTTTTCGACCCGTAGCTTTTTAAGCCCAATTTTCTATGAGTACTTAAGCAAAAACACAGCTAGAGTTTGATTATTCCGATTTCACGCAAAAAAATAGAAAAGAAAGGCTGCTACATTCTCATGGAGAACTAGCAACCCTAGGTTGATCCATTGGTATACGGGAACATCGTTCATGACTTCTTGAGGTTCAATTCTTAATAGTAATTCAGTTTATTTATTTATTGTCTTCTCTTATCAATTCATGCTCTTATTTATTTATGAAACTCGAATATAGTGATGCTTAATCTCTATTTTGAGTTATATATTGTGAGACTTTTCGGATTGATTCATCGCTTGTATGACTAGTTCGAATAGGAATTGATATAGGTTTTTTCGCGCTTAGCAAAAAAGGGTTGGTCGAAATCTGTCATGATACAAACCGTGTTGTTCACTACTCATGGTTAGTTGAACACGTTCTTTGCTTAATTGAATGAATTCGTATAAACTGTTTATCGCTTGTATCGGTCTTATAAACCAACCAAGGCATGAATATATAAACAATATTTTATGTGAACCGAGGATAGAATCATAACGAAGTTTTCCTAAAACCAATGGATTGATCGTCTTTTTATCAATTGAATTTCTAATACTCTTTCGATCTAAACAAACCCAAAACCCCATATTTAATTGTGTTATTCATTGTTCTTATTTTTACTAATTATTAAATTGGAGGTCCTTGTGAGACGACCAAGGTTAACTACCTTGTTACTACTTTTCTTAATTAAAACTTATTTTGATCACGAAACGACAGTGATCAAATTGACTAACACTTTTTGTTTTGTGAGTTTTTGTTGTGTTTCAGGTTCTGACGTTGAATTTTGCGGTGAAGCTTAAAAATAATTAATTTTCGGTTGATATCTCAGATTGATCCGAAATTTGGTCCACAAATCCGAAAAAAATCAAGGAACAAAACTTTCGTATCTTTGATACGAAAATTGAGGCTGAAATTGCGAAATTCCTTCGTTTAGACCACGTTTTATTTTTTTTGAATTTTCCATACATTTAAAAAAATCCCAAAAAATTATATTTAGATTTGTTTGATTTTTAGAGATTTTAGGTGTTATTTTTAATTTTTTTTTAGATTTTTTTGATTCGTTTTTTATTTTTCTCTTCATTTTATTTAGACAAAAAAAAAAAACAATAAAAAATGGGAGATTCATCGGACCAGTTGGCTTATATGATAAATTGCTTGGATGCAAGTAAACAACAATCTTGCTATCAAAATTATATTCCAACTGTGATGTGTACTATTTGTTCTTCGAGTTTTCATATTAGTGATGATTGTCCTACATTTTTAGATACTTTTTGTGGTGAGACGCAATTTGTAGGTAATTTTCAAGGACAATACTATCAAGAACAAAATTCATATCCTGCTAAGCAGCCTATTTGGTCATATCCACAGTTTCAGCAAATTGATTCATTGGTGGTTGAGCCACAACCTAGTTTGGAAGAATTGATAAAGCAGATGGCTGAACATAATAAGCAAATGGATGAATGGATGCAATCCTCTCTTCAAAGTTTAGCAGTCCAAGTTGAGCAAATAGCCTCCAATGCCCATCTAATTCAAGAGAAGAAGATGTTGCATGATGATGTACAACCTGCTGCACTCTTAGAGGTAATGCAATGTGATACAAGTGTTGATGAAACTCCAGGTGAGCCCATTGAAACAATACTTGTTTCTGTTGATGAACACAAAATAAGCAACATAAATTCAAGTGAATGCATGGAAGAGATCACACCACAAAATTCCTTCGAATCTGTTATAGATGAATTATATACTTCGCTTGAAGTCGATAAGTCTTTTGAAATTTTTGCTTCTAAATGTGATGTTTGTAATGTTTGTTGTGAGATCAATGCAGCCATTGTAAGTGAAGAAATTTTGATGCCGACAACCACTTATGCAGAAATTCAAAAGAATTCAATAACAATTGAATTTGACACTACAAGTGTGGATGTTAGCCGCAAGCAACCATTGCCCATAGCGGAAAAATTGTTGATGGAACCTCTGATTAAGCCACGCAACATGCAGTTGTTCTTCACTATTTATGCATCTCTTCCACCTATTTTATCCGACTCACCAGTTAACTGTGGATTTTGTGATACCCGTGCTTTTGTTATTGCAGGTCCACCATATACATTGGCTATTCCTCCTAAGCCACCAGATTTTTTACTAAAGGGCAAGTCCACTTGCCACTTGCTTCTTCCTGTTACGTGTATTCGTAGTGTGGAACGACCTCCTCCAAAACCACCAGACATGAAAGCTACACCTTAGCCCTCGGGTGTGTTCCTTCCTTTTCTTTATGCTTATTGTTATACATTGCGGACAATGTCTGTTTTAAGTGTGGGGGGACATTTATTTATTTTATTTTTTTGTCAATTAAAAAAATAGTAATAATAAAATAAAAAATAAATTTAGCATGCATGCAATTGTTATGAGTAGTTACATGTTTTAGGACTAGAGCAATATAGCTGTAGGATTGGTGAAATTTTTGGAAATTCTCGTTTTCATACTTGATATGATGATCTTTGCACCTTAATGCACAATTGCTGAAAAACTTGCAAACTTAGCAGTGGCTTGATAAATCTTTAAAATACACAGTCATCAGCTAAGTTGTCTGAGTATAGAATACGATAAAGAGGTATGATTAGGACTAAGTTTGGGGGAAAACTGAATTACTTGATTGTAGGATCATGACTAGATTAAATGATGGGATACTACACAGAAAAAAAAATAAGAAATAAAAATAGAATAAGTTCCTGTGCCCGAAACTGGAGGAACAATAATGAATATGTTGAGTTCCTGTGCCTAAAACTGGAGGAACAAATGCTGTGTAGGGTGCTCTATTCGGAGTAACAGGTTGGACTCATTACAAGTGAGATCCCGTCAGGTGAAAAGGTAGAGTAGCACCTAAAGCATAACTAAAATGAACTTAAGTGGTATCCCAGCGTATAAAAGTCAAAAAGCCTGTGAGAACAAGAAAAGAATAGCTTCCCCTCAAGCTGAAATCTAAACTCAAACTCTGAGTTGTAGGAAAGAAAAGGTAGCTTAGTATCCTGACTGTGTATTTTCGAGAAGGATCATGTCATGACTCTGTTTGAAAAGTAATAGGCAGTACACACACACACGCAGGGTTATCGTTGACAGCTGATATACAAGAGTTATGTCAATCTTTGAAATACAGTCCACGGTTGGAAGCTTGAATCCTAGAATTTGTTGATTGCTTGTGATGATTGTAGCATGCTTTGTTCTAGAGTTTTGCTCAGGAGAGCAAAAGAATAAGTGTGGGGGAATTTGATCAGTGCATTTTGGCACATATTTTCTAGTATTATAATTTAGCATATTAGTAGTCTTTCTACAATAATATCAAGTTTTTATTATGTTTCTAAGTTTTGGGTCACAATTGAGCCTTAATGAATTTATTTGACCAATTTTCGTATTTAATGACATATTGATCCTTCTCAGTCTGCAGGTCATAACTTGAGCTACGAGTATCGGATTGAGGTGTGCGAATATGCGTTGGAAAGACAAGAGAAAGAGCTACAACTTTCATGTTAAGGCCAGAACCCAGTTCGGAGCGCAACGCAGTCAAATATTTACGTTTATGTTCCAGACTTTATGAAAATAATGTAATTTCGGGTCAAACTTATGTTTTTCGACCCGTAGCTTTTTAAGCCCAATTTTCTATGAGTACTTAAGCAAAAACACAGCTAGGGTTTGATTATTCCGATTTCACACAAAAAAATAGAAAAGAAAGGCTGCTACATTCTCATGGAGAACTAGCAACTCTAGGTTGATCCATTGGTATACGGGAACATCGTTCATGACTTCTTGAGGTTCAATTCTTAATAGTAATTCAGTTTATTTATTTATTGTCTTCTCTTATCAATTCATGCTCTTTATTTATTTATGAAACTCGAATATAGTGATGCTTAATCTCTATTTTGAGTTATATATTGTGAGACTTTTCGGATTGATTCATCGCTTGTATGACTAGTTCGAATAGGAATTGATATAGGTTTTTTCGCGCTTAGCAAAAAAGGGTTGGTCGAAATCTGTCATGATACAAACCGTGTTGTTCACTACTCATGGTTAGTTGAACACGTTCTTTGCTTAATTGAATGAATTCGTATAAACTGTTTATCGCTTGTATAATCGGTCTTATAAACCAACCAAGGCATGAATATATAAACAATATTTTATGTGAACCGAGGATAGAATCATAACGAAGTTTTCCTAAAACCAATGGATTGATCGTCTTTTTATCAATTGAATTTCTAATACTCTTTCGATCTAAACAAACCCAAAACCCCATATTTAATTGTGTTATTCATTGTTCTTATTTTTACTAATTATTAAATTGGAGGTCCTTGTGAGACGACCAAGGTTAACTACCTTGTTACTACTTTTCTTAATTAAAACTTATTTTGATCACGAAACGACAGTGATCAAAAACCCAAACCCGAGAGACCCACCCGAATCCAAACCCAAGTCAACGGGCGAAACCCGATTTGACTGGGTTTGGGTTTGGGTTCGGGTGACACCCGATAATATGGGTGTGGGTTTGGTATCAGTCAAACCCACACCCGAAACCCATACGCCCACCCGAAATATTTTATAATTACCTAATTACCCCCATAGTCTCCCTCAATTTCCTTGGAAGACCTTAAATTTTAGTTGTAATTTAATTTCTTGAAAGTCTATGTTTGAATTTCCTTGGAAGACCTTAATTTTAGTTGTAATTTAATTCAAAGTCTATGTTGGAATTTAATTTCTTAAATTTGCAAATTATTTTCAAATGTGCTGCGGGTTTGGGTTTGGGTGGAAAAAACCCGAACCCAATGGGTGTGGGCGTGGGTGTTGTTTTGCCACCCGAACAGCCTTTGGATTTGGGTGATGATTTCGGGTGTGGGTTTGGTAAGTGTCAAACCCTCACCCATGGGCACCCGTTGCCATCCCTAGCCCCAAGGTTTGGTAGTTGACCCATTGAACCCTTGGAGGTCAGGTCATACATACGGGATCAGGTTCTTCTCTGATAGCTGTAGTGTTTTAAAGAGTCCTGAGTACATTACGTCACACGAGCTCCCTTGATCTACGAGGATCCTGTGGACGTCGAAGTTCGCCATGCGAGCCCTCACCAGTAGTGGTATCTGATAGTTAGGCGAACCCCCGGGAACTTCCTCTTTGTAAAAGGCGAGCGGGTTGGAGCCTTCCTCGGGCTTTGAGACGGTGACGGGGTTCACCGAACAAATGCTCTCCAACTCTTGGAATTTTCTTTTTACCGACCCAATGGTGGATTTGCTGATCCCTCCTCCTGTTATTACCATTGCTTTTGGGAAGTTCTCCCATGAGCCGTTCATGTGTGCATTGAAATGCCTCATGAGTGCCTCTTCATCCGATCCCGGGGAGGGAAGAGGGATTTCTGGTACCGAAATGGCGAGAGCCTGTGGAACTACGGCTCGGCTGTCCTCCTGCTCGGGAACATCGATGGCCATAGCGACCTCTCGAGGTTCCCGTTGTTGTACTTGTTCATCGTTTTGGATGTATTTTCGGACGTAGCCCTTTTGTATTAAGATCTCAATGGCGTCTTTTAAGTGGACGCAGTCTTCAGTGACGTGCCCATGACTTTTGTGATAGCGACAAAATTTCGTCCTATCAGTATTTGCCTTTAGGGGCTGCTGCCTTGGGAAGTGGATCCCAACTTTCTTGAAGTCCGCAGCAGAGACTTCTGCAAAAATACGCTCCCTTGGAGCATTCGGTGGAGTGTACCCAGTAAACTTTCCACGCGGAGGTTTGGATTCCTTGATCCTATCCTCCCTTCCTTTTTCATTACCCCTTCGTGAGGTTCCAACTTCGTCTTTCTCGTGATTCTTGGATTTCTCATAACCCTTAGGTCTTCTCAGGTCTATGGCTTTTTGCTTTTCCTCGTAGGCGATGTATTTTTGCGCCTTTTCGAAGAAAGCGTCCAGCGTTTTTGGTTCTTCGATGCCAACAACTTTGGCAAAGTCGTTGTCTCGACGAAGTCCCCTGTCGAGGAGGTATAGTTTCGTGCTCTCCTCGACTTTTACCTCGACGGATGCTTTGTTGAAACGCTCGAGGTAGGACTTGAGGGGCTCAGTTTCGCCCTGAACGATGGCTTCGAGTGTCGCTTCTGTCTTCGGATGACGCCTCGAAGACGTGAAGTGTGCCAGGAAGCGGGCGCAGAGATCCGACCAAGAATCGATGGATCCCGGAGCCAAACTCTTATACCAAGCCATTGCGCCTTTCCTCAAGGTAGTGGGAAAGAGCTTGCACTTGATAGAGCCTCGTACATTCCTGTACTCGAGGAGAGCTTCTAAGTTTTCGATGTGCTCGTCTGGATCTGTTGAGCCATCGTAAGTATCCATTGCCGGTGGTTTTTCAAGCCTGACCGGCAGAGGGAGTTCTCGTATCCTCCGGGAGAGGGGACCTTGGTGGCTTTCCCTTTCTGCCGGGGATCTCTGCCTCTGATGTCGAGGAGGATTATCCCTTCTAGGGGAGTGTCTCCTCGGAGGGGTGGAGTTTCGAGATAATTCCTCGTTTCTCCTCGGACTCACCCTCATCTCGTTCCTTCTGCGAGGAGGTGGTGAACGCGACCTGGAGAAACTTCTGCTTCTCACAGGTGTGGGTGAGCGGTGAGCTCGACGGGCTTGCACCGTCACCCTTGATTCAGCAATTGCGTCTATTCGACGACTTTGGGATTCGAGCCTTTGGTTATGCTGCTCGAATTTCTGGTTTTGCTGTAGGATTAAGTCCGACTGGCGATTGATTGCATTGACCAACGCAGCCATAATGTCCTGCATGGGAGCGTCGAAGGAATAGCCATTGCCGGAGTCGCCTGTGGCGGGGTAGCCACAGGGATCTGCGGTTCTTCAGGGTTGTAGGGCTCATCATTCATGTTTTGCCCTCCATGGCTATCTTCCGTTACGGATGCCATTTGCCCGTCTTGAGGGTGGTACGGTGCATAGTCCATTGGATGGACATTGTTTTCCGCCATATGCCTCGGAATCTGATGGTTGTTGACGCCAACCATTGATCGCAAGGTGGTTGTTTTTGATGGAAGTTTTTTGTTTTGGTTTGTGTAACGACCCAAATTTATTATTCACTATGTAAGTGTTTAATTATTTGGTGACGTGGTTTTTAAGTAAGATAGTAACTTTAAGTTATTTATCGAGAGTTTTAGTTAACGCACGAGTTAGTGAGAGTTAACGCGAGTTGGGCCGAGCTATTGGGCTTGAGGCCCAATGGGCCTTGTCTCATGTGTGGGGGGCGCTACTAATGGCCTGATAGAGAGAGAAACTCATTTTTCTCACATTTGTGAAGGAGGAAGAGAGAAGGGAGAGCAAGAGGAGAGCTAGGGCAAGCTTGAGCAAGAGAGATCGAGAGCAATCTTCGTGAGTTCGTCGATCCAAGGTAAGAGAGTAGATTTCATATTCGTGGGTGACTCGAGGAAGGGGAGAATGTCGATTTCTCCTCACCCGAACTTCCTCCACCCCATTTTCATTTTAGTTTTGGATGGATTTTCTTAATGGAAATCGATTCTAAGGTTCATAACATGCTTAATATGCTTTTAACATGATGTATGAACGAATTTAATGGTTAGAAACGAAGTTTATGAATGATTAAACTCAAGAACTTTGTGTTCTTGAGAGTTTTGAGTAAAAGTGTTAAATCTCTACTTTTTCGTAGTAAAAATGGTAGATCGGTGAAATGAACCGTCCTTTTGTGTTTAGATATGTTTGTTGCACTTGAATACAAACTCATTTGGGGTTTATAACATGAAAAATGGGATTTTTGGGTGAATTTGGGTGGAAATCGCATGTTTTGAGCATTTCTGGCAGGAGCCATTCGCTACGGCTCGCCACAGCTCGCCACGAGCATGAGCTCCACTGGTGTGGTTCACTACGGTTCGCTACGGCTCGCTAAGCCCTCGCTCAGCGAACAACACTGTGACAGCAACATTTCCGTTAATTGTTTAAGTGTAATTGGACACTTGTAACATGTGATTAGGGTATTCTAACATACAATTAGGTGTTTATAACCATGATTAATTGTATTGTGATGATAATTGTTGATTATATGTGTGGAATATAATTGTTGTTGATTGTGTTGATGATGTTTGTTTAAATATCAAGGAAGTATATTAAGGTGTTAATCAACTTAATAAAGAAGGATATTAGGATTATGTGATTCTAATAAAGAAGGATATCGAATTATGTTATTCGATAAAGACGTATATTAAGGTATAGTGTTATCTTAATAAAGACGAAATGTTGGATAGTGTTCCACCTTTATAAATGACGAGCTTAATGCTAAATGTGATTGTTGATGTGAGAATATTCATGAAAACATACATGCATTCATGAATTATATTAGGGATATTGGATATTCCAATAAAGAAGGATATCAGATTATATTTATCCGATAAAGAAGGATATTAGAGGTGAGATACTCTAATAAAGACGATGGTACCACATGCATTAGATATGTCTAGGGGACATAGCATGAAGATTGTGGCATTAGATTGCATTAGGATATGTGTACATTATTTGATATTTGATATGTGACACATATGTTTGCATTTATGTGATAATTGTTAAGTGACACATATTTTGCTAAGTGTGCTTATTTCTATTCGTTGAAGGGATGTTTGATTATAATGATCTAGAACTTATAATTGAATGATAGAAGATGATGTATGTGTATAATATATGATTATGCATGTTTTATGAAGAAGTGTTTAAGTACCATTTACTTACACTGGTATATTTTGAGTATGTTGTCTAACTCTCTTTTATGTGTTATGTGCTGGACCGTTGGGGGTCCAGATTCACAGGTTTTGTGGTATTCGATGTCGAGTCGTCGGTGAAGCTCCGCTCTGATTGTGACACGGGAAAAAGAGTTTTATATTGTATATAAAGCCTATTGTCTAGGTTGTTTTGTATAATCAATAAATATATTATTTGATTCAAAGATTTGTATAAACAAGCATTTTTACTAATTAACTACATTAGTATTATTTTGATTGAAGAGTGTAATGCTCGAACCATGACTTTTATAATGGTAGTACATTAGTAAATAAATGGGTTTGGGTGTTACAGTTTGGAAAAACAGGGAAACTAGATTCCCACAGACGGCGCCACTGATCGTGCTTGACCAGAAGTATGCGACTGCGCCGGTGTTAGTTGTTGCGAAGCCCCTGTTGAAGCGGAGGGGGGTTGTGTACCTGCAGGCACTCTGACGCTCAAGTCAGTTTTAGTGTGGAGTGAAGGTTTTCTTAGCTAGAATATGCGTACCTTGTGAATGGAATGGAGTCACATATATATAGCCCCCAGCGCAGGGCCAAGGCCCTTGATGACATTAATGGCCATCAAGTGGCTGCCGGAAAACGGCTTGGAGGCCTTGATGTGCAGTAAATGTTCATCATTCCGGTTTACGGCCGTTATGATACGTGAGAGTATCAGACCGTTGGAGAGTCGAGCAAGGCTCGCGAGCTCTTCATGGTGGGCTAGCTCGGAACGTTAGTGTTCAACATCCTCTTCTGCCCGAGCATCTGTGCTCGGCCCAAAACAGAGTCTATATAAATCTGAATGGAAAAGTATTCACGGTTCTTATTCACGGTGACCGGCGATGTAGTGGTATACACAGCGGTTGGCGACACGACTGTTGTAGATGTGGCAGTCATCATTGACTTTGAATCCCACGACACCACCAACATTGATGGCTGTTATTCAAAGTGACCGGCAATGCAACAACAGGATACTCGACAGTCGACAACACTACCCGGCAGTCCGCAACGCAGTGAAAGCATGACAACAGGTGAATGACGAAAACATCTACTGTGTTGTTTCCAGCTTTGTTTTTAGGAGGCTGGTTTGGAAGTTTTTGTGGTGCTATGATTTGCTTTGTTTTTAAGGGGCTGGTTTGGGAGTTTTTGTGGTGTTATGATTTGCTTTTAGTGTGTTCTTTTTCTTCTGTTTGTTCGGTAAAACACAATCCAAATACAAGCTATTTGAAACTTACAATAATAACTTCTACGGTGAAAAAAGAGCAAAGGCGATCAACAAATGAAGAGATATGGCTGGGGGTGTGCAAAAAATTTGGCTATCCTTAACCAAATTGCTAATCAATCTATATCCAATTTTAGTTTGCAAAATCCATTTAAAAAAAAAGGCTTAATTACTAAATTGGTCCCTTAAAGACATTTTTTGTTTTAAATTGGTCCATTAAAGGAAAAAAGGCCCAAATTGGTCCCTTAAAGACTTTGCCGTTAAATATTTTGGTCCTTTCCGTCCAGAAACTGTTAATTTGTACATGTGGCAAACTGAGTGCTTACGTGGCATACAATGACTAAGCAAAAAAATAGGTGATTGTGTATTTAAATTTCCTTGTTGATTTTAATCAAAAAAAAAATTAGGGTTCATCTTCATCTTCATCCATTCTCTTCTTCTTCTTCTACATTCCAATCCTCTTCTTCTTCTTAGGAGGCATAAAATCAAATGTGCCTAAAACAAAGGGAGAAAACCAAACAGCATGCTGCAACCGCAAAAAATCTAGAAGAAATTAAACCAAAAGCAAGGCTCCCAGACAACATGGAACTCACACTCAGAAACAAAACTACCAATAAAATACAAGATCTACGACTTCGATGTCTTCTATTTATAAATCGGAGATAAATCTCTCAAAAATTGATTCTCAACAACATCATCGCGTGGACCTTCTTTATTTCCAGATTTTGGGTTTTAATTTGGTTCAATTTCCGGATCTTGGAATTTTGGGGTTTTCTAATTTTGTGCTAATTTTGAGTTGTTTTTATGGGTTTGTAGTTGTTGTTGAGAAAGAAATGGTTGGTTGTTGGTGTGGGTGGGTTTTCTAATTTTATGCTGATTGGAATGTAGAAGAAGAAGAAGAAGAAGAGGATTGGAATGAAGATGAAGAAGAAAATGGATGAAGATGAAGATGAACCCTAATTTTTTATGATTAAAATCAACAAGGAAATTTAAATACACAATCACCTATTTTTTTGCCTAGTCATTATATGCCACGTAAGCACTCAGTTTGCCACATGTACAAATTAACAGTTTCTGGACGGAAAGGACCAAAATGTTTAACGGCAAAGTCTTTAAGGGACCAATTTGGGTCTTTTTTTCTTTAAGGGACCAATTTGAAACAAAAAATGTCTTTAAGGGACCAATTTAGTAATTAAGCCAAAAAAAAAACCACACCACTCCAACAAAAAAACACCAATTATAAACCATAATCACATTTTGTAATTTGGTTTGGAATTGGTTTGAAAATTTATGCCCAATAGCTAATTCAGACCCAATCTTCAATTTTTTAAAATTTTTTATTATATAATAAAATAATTAATTAAAATAGGTGGTGGAGGACCGGTGGTCAACATGGTGGTCAACGCCGGAACACCGGTTGCCGGCGCGGCGGCGCTCCGACCGGCACGAAGGCGGGCGGCGGTTTCCTGGCGGACCTCCGGTGACTTTCACGGCGGTCGTGGTGGTGCTCCGGCGGTCGGTGGTGGTGCTCCGGCGGCAGGCCACCACCAACCACCCATACTATTTTATTATTATTTTATTTTAAAAATCAGATTTTTAATAATTATTTTAAAAATAATTAAAAAATCAGTTTTTAATGTTTTTAGTTTTTAAAAATAATTAAAAAATTCATTTTTTTTTAAAATAATTAAAAAATCAGTTTTTAATGTTTTTAGTTTTTCAAAAATTGAGTATTTTAATTTTTTTGCTATTTATTAGTTTTTTTTTGTATTTAAAAATTAGATTATTTTAATTTTAAAAATTACTCTTTTTAAATAATAATAAATATTTTTAAAACAATATAAAAAACAAGTTTTCGGCTAAGTAAAAAATAATTTGGGTTTAAAAAAAATATTTTGTGGGTTGATTATAAACCAATTCAATCATAAAATTAATGAAAAATTATGTTTTTAAAATAATTAATAAATCTATTTTTTTTAATCAACTAATAAAAAAAAATAGTTTAAGTAAAAAACATATTTAAAATTGGATCGTGTGAATAACTTAAATTTTATTACAAACCGGTTATAAATTGATTTCGATCCGGTTAATAAGCAAATCCAAATTAATTTTAAAAAATAACCGGTTTGTTATTGAAATAATTTTGGTTTAGAATCAAAACCATTAATTAGGTGTGGTGTGGTTTCTAAACCATGCACACCCCTAGATATGGCAGTTTGTTGTGGAAGACGAAGAGGAAAGAGAAGTCTCTCATCCATCTGACTGATCCATCACATTAAACATCCCAAGTCTTATTATGAGTTTCAGATTGTGCTCTTCACGTGTCATGTCTTAGTCGCAACTGGTATCTTTTTCGGTACTAAATCACATAGTAAGAAAACATGAACCGAATACAAAAAATTACAATTCCAGTTTATCACAAGATCAATGAAAAGTGTATGACCGCAAGTATATTTACATCTGTTGACTAAATCCCTAAATCTAAATTGAAAAGTATTCACGGTGACCGGCAATGTAGTGGTGGTATACACAGCAGTCATCAATGACTTTGAATCCCACGACACCACCAACATGGATGGCTCTTATTCACGGTGACCGGCGATGCAATAGCGGGATACACGGCAGTCAGCAACACTATCCGGCAGTCTGCAACGCATTGAAAGCATGACAACAGGTGAATGATGAAAACATCTGCTGTGTTGTTTTCTGCTCTGTTTTTAGGGGGCTGGTTTGGGAGTTTATTGTGGTGCTATGATTTGCTTTTAGTGTGTTCTTTTTCTTCTGTTTGTCCGGTAAAACACAATCCAAATACAAGCTATTTGAAACTTACAATAAGAATTTCTACGGTGAAGAAAAAGCAAAGGTGATCAACAGATGAAGAGATATGGCAGTTTGTTGTGGAAGAGGAAGAGGAGAAAGAAGTATCTCATCCATCTGATTGATCCATCACATTAAACACCCCAAGTCTTATTATGTTTTTCACATTGTGCTCTTCACGTGTCCTGTCTCAGTCGCAACTGGTATCTTTTTCAGTACTCAATCACATAGTAAGAAAACTTGAACCGAATACAAAAAATTACACTTCCAGTTTATCACAAGATCAATGAAAAGAGTATAAACACAAGCCGCAGAAAAGATTTTACCAAAAATCTCAATTGATACTTATGACATGGAGCCGAGGCAAGGGAATGCAATTACAAGGGCAAAAACGATTGTGATCATGCTATTCTTACCCCTACAACTCATCAAGCCCGTAGTCCTCTCCGAAATACTTGTCAACTAAACTATTTGCCATAGTTCGCAAATCTTCATTTTCGTGAAACTGAAATCTTTCCATGGCTTCAATCCCATCTTCTTGTTCTACAAGTTTTGGGCCCTTTCCATTTGGCATCCCCCTCAAGACCTACAGACACAATAAATCATAAACAAGACGAAGTTATTTTCCATGTTTAATCATTGATTACACAAAAAAATGAACTCATCTAGCCATAATCTACAAATCATTCATACAACCATCAAAATGTCTTACCAGCTCTATAAACTGTAGCCCTAGCCTAGCAGCTTCAATATCAGCAGATCTAACCAAATCTATAAAACCTGGCAAGCATCCTTTTTCAACAAGTGAAACAAGATGCTCCAAGATCAGACTTGACTTCTCATCACCTTTAGTTGGGGCAACACAAAGGTTGCCCAATATGTAAGCAACTTCCTTTCTTATATCAAACGGGGCGGCAGAAAGAAGGTGTAATAGCAAAGGCACTGCCTCACTAGAATATATCAACTGCTTGTGCTCAACAGAACCAGCAGCTATATTAGACAGCACCCAGGCTGCTTCCTGCATAAAATAAAAAAGCTTATTACATCAAGCTTGATCCAAATTATTGAATCAAATATTACATTATATACCTTCTTTAAGACCCTTTGTTCACTTTTCAGACATTTTATCATGACTTGTATGGCATTATCTGAAATTGTCATTATATAATCAGATGTAAGAAATTGATCCATACTGTTTGATTAAAATGCATGTATTAAGCTTGGCAAGTATTGAGAAAATTACTAGCCTGTAACTGCAAGTCCAGGTGAAAGAACAGTATAAGTTGCATGGGAATCACCAGCAATAAGATTACCTAAACTTCGCAAAACCTATAGGGATTTTCCATTGTAATTAGAAACAACAGATCAATGTGAATAAAATGAGCTTTCTGATTTGTGTGCCTTTGTATATGCTAGTCACAAGAAAATGTTAAAAGTTGTAGAGAAGTACACCTTTACAACAAATCAACCAAAAGTTCTCGAAATCATTACCGGAATCATTAATTGTAAACTGTTTGAGGTCGCCAATCTATTTACAAGCAACTGAAGTACATCACTCTTCACCAGCATGCTGGTAGCTATGTTTGAAAGTGCCGATAGGTAAACAACTACCCATGCTACTTCAGTTGCCGATTCATCATCCCTGAGATGATAAAATAAAATTTATATGACGATAATTAGGGTAGCCTTCAGGGATACTATGTCATTTGGTAATGCTTCCAAGAAACAAGATTTCCATGTACTCATAATACCACTAGATGATTTGCACTACCATGACTTCTGATTTAAAGCTCATAAACCTATATGAAAGTGAACCTTATGATTGTAGGGGTTATATTAGCCACAAAAATTCCATGTACTTCATCCAAAATAAGTTCATCAATCTTATAAAAAATTGGTCACAATAAATAAGAAATAATTTAATGGAGGGATAGAACATCCTCTTTGATGAAAATTTTTGTGAGGTCCCACCATATCGCATTTGGATGGTGTCATCTCCACCATATGGATGATAATTATCGTAACAAAAATCCTTGAAAAAAAATAGCAAGTTAGCAACATAAAAAAATGCAGGTAAGGATGATTTTGGTGTTTTAAAATAAATATGAAGATAGTTATGTCAGTTTAATTAAAATTGTATTAACATATCTTGGCTCCCCTACCCTCCAAACCCCCCAAATTGGGGGGAAGCAAAAAGTGGTCAAAAAGGTGTTTTGAATCCCTCCCCTTCTTAAAAATTGAACCAAACATAAAAAAATTAAAATATCACCTCAGCTACCCTCCCCTCCAAAACCCCCCCGAAGGAAGTTGAAAGATGCTGCTTCAAATATTCGGGGGGGAAAATAAGAGAGAGAGAGAGAGAGAGAGAGAGAGAGAGAGAGAGAGAGCAAATATTTTTTATTGAAAAACAAATGATTTTATTGAAGAAACCTCTCATTACCATATAGATCAGTGATGACCCATAGTTAGGAAGGAAACATGGGATACTGACATTCCTCTCAGGATTTCAAGAGTCTGAGACCTCTCCCACCACCAAAACATATCCCAAGTCCAAACTGTCCAGAATCCTAATCTTCTCTCACTCTCACTTAATAGTAAATAGCCTATTTCTGCCAAATTCTACTAGAACTCCATCCGACAACCATGAACTACTCTAACTTCCTCAACTAACAAAACCCAACCTGATTGGACTTACCTAAAAGTTATCCAAATATACTTCATAAAATTGATATGTTTGTAAATTTCATTTGACGATAATGTGCATTATGCTTTTTCTACCAAAAAACAAAACAAAATAGTTTAAATACATGAAATATATTAACTGTAGTGACTGTTTAAACGATAAAAATTAAGAGTGGAACGTGCACAATATACCAACATAATGATATTAAGCATGCATGTCTGTTAGAAAGTAACTCACGCTTTTGTCAAGTGTCGAACAATTGCATCCAAAACTCCATCAACACAAATGAGTTCGTTAGCAGCTTTAGGATTTGGACCCTACATGCAAACATTCTGAAATCATATAAAAACACATGCATGTGGAATATGCCATCTTGCACAAAAACCATAATGTACATGCGACCAAAAAAACTGATGACTACATAACACATCTAAAAATATATAGACTACACAGCACAAGCTACAAATACAGTTATATAGAATGAGAGGAATCATTACATAATTGACACAAAATTAATCACTCAGACGAATGGAATGTAATATTCATTTGATGGATTTCAAACCTTGATTAGATTAGACAAAGCCCAGGCAGCCGTTCTAACAGTTGAACGTCTGTATGGTAGCATCATTCTTGCAAGAGGTATTAATGCCCCTTGAATTAGAAGAACATTCCTCAACTCTTCATCATCACCAGCCACATTTCCTAGTGCCCAAGCACACTGTTCGGCAACAGGTGAGGAACTCTTTTCTGCATTTTAAAGGTAAAATTATCAAATAGTTTTAACTTTCAAGAATTTTGTTATAACGCTGGATATAGTTGCAAAATTTATGAAGGTGGACATTTTGGATAAAAGAACGAGATGCCAGTAGGTCCAAGTTCCCTCCATCTCATTCTTTCCATAGATAATAGATATCTTGCAATGCTTTAACAATTAAGGTTATCAAAATTCCTCTAAAATAATTTATACAAATATCAGTCAAAAATATTATTTAATTTCTTGAATACAAAAGGAATCTCAAAGTGATCACTCACCCCCGAGGTGAGCAATAAGCAAAGGCAATGCAGGAAGCAAAGCTTTTGTTTCTTCTGGATTCCCTGCAGCAATATTTGTAAGACACCAGGCAGCTTCAAGCAACTGCAGGAGACATTTGACGACAAAAAATGAAAAATAGTAGGAAAGTTTCTTGCCAGTGATGATTAATGATTCCATAAGTACTGCATAACATGCACAGTCACAGATATATGTGGTCAGACCTGTTCATCTGGAGAACCAAATGAAAGACATTGTGCTAGTATGGCAACAGCTCCAGCTTTAAGAGCAGACTCAACAGGAGGGAATTCAGATCTTGACAGTAAACGCCTTAATTTTTGAAGGGCGCCTACTCTTTTCTGCATTGCACCCTTCCCCCTGTCAATTAAAAATATATATAGTGTAACAGTTATGCCAAAGTTAATGAATATGTGAAGTTGCAATTGACATAATTGAAGATCCAGTCTGTGCAGAAAATATGGTCAATACATTGCCAAAGATTTAAGTGAAAACACTATTCTAAGATGATCAAAGAAGAAAACAACATAAATCTTGGTGCCTCATCAGAAGATCCTGCATCTGAAAGCATGTGAAATTATCACATGGTTAAGAACTTCCCCTTCTAAATCGGAAGATTCAGAACTCTTGGTGACTTATTTTTCCTCAAACCAGCAAAATAATCTGATATTCGTATGTCAAATATGGTTGTAAAATAGAAATTGATATGAACTGCACAATTTCAATTGAACAACTCTTCAAAGGATTATACAACTATGCCTCCATTTGCTAGCAATAGTCATCTAATCTTTGTTCATCATAAACTAAAAATGTTTTGCTGGAAATCTGTTTTACCCACAGCCAACTAGTCTAATAGAGCAGCCATGAAGTTCAGATTCCGGTAGAGCGTGTTATGTACTAGACCGCCAGCATTTATTTAACGACCTAAACCACCAGCAAGTTAAACAGGAAACAAATGAGGTCCAAGATAGGATATTATTAGTTCAAATCATGAGAGATCTTAGCAACAGGGAGTAAATTCAAAAGGGGTACTGGAGTTCAAATTCTAGGGTTTTGTGAAATTGAGAACCAAGTAGAAGAGTAAAAGAATGTGCCGATGATTTCATTAGAATGGGAAATCTAATTTACATGAACACGACACCAGTATTTATATTATAGCGACACAAGTAGCTTGCTTAACACACTAACAAGTAACTGAACTCCAATAAAACTGCTCAAGTCAAGAGTTAGTTAAACCTACTAACTGATTCTAATACATGAGAAGCTACATTATAGCAGCAACACACACTATGATCCAATTTCGATTGGCCTCTAGCCTATAGGGGAGAAAAACTTATAAGCTCATAGATGTTTAGAAAGAAGTTAAATGAAAAAACCTATAAAAACAAATGAACACTATGACCCAATTTGGATTGGCCTCTAGCTGATGGGATCTTCACCTACCGGAGAAAAAAAAACCTTATACACTCATAGATGTTTATAGAGAAGTTAAATGAATAAAACTATAAAAGCAAATGAGATGCTTAAGCTGGTTTCAACTTATACAAGAAACTGTTTGGATTGACTTATTCTAGTGTATCTACTGGTATAAGCATTGGAGAGACTATCTAGGAGAGTTTTGGACAACTTACGACATGTCCATAAGTTGTTTCCAGCTAATTCCATAAACTCTCCAAGATAACTTATGAAAACAACTTATAGCTTATATCAAAACAGTTTGACTTTATTTTATATATTATTAAAGAAATACTGGTAGCTTATGCATAAGCTGTTTATTCAACCAGGAACAGAACAACTTACTGATAAGCAAGAGCAGATTTCAAATTTTGAACTGCCAATGAAGTTTGAGACTCCAAAATAGATTGTTCTTCATCAATCATCATATCACTTTCAACATCAACTTCAACATCACTAATTCCAACCCTACAAAGTCGTTTTGCCCGAACCAATGATTCCCTCCTTTCTTTCCCAACTGTAACTGCATGTTCCCGTCTTCTTATACCCGCAGCATTCCCAACTGAAAACAAAACACGAAATTGAATCCATATAGCTTCCAAAAGCATAAACCTATATAGCTAAGTTGTAGTTCCATCTAGTTCTATCAAATTGAATAGATATAAGAAATTGATTACAGTATGAAATGAATGAAAATTGAAAACACGGTGGCTACAGTGTTGGATAGAAGTGTACCAGATGATTTAATTGGGTCCCTTTTGGTGCTAGAGAAGCCGGGATCGGCCATTGAAGATGAAGAGAAGGTGAGACGAATGCAAGTGTTCGGAGACGCTGAAAGAAGTTCTAGATTTTATCACGGTACAGCAAAATGGGATCGACGGCGGTATTCATCATATGTATGAATCTGCTCCGGTATTCATATGCTACAGCTTTCTGGGTTTTTTTTTATGGATGAGTGACACGTTGAAAAAAATAATCAACGGTTCAGATTTAAGGGAACGTTTTCAGTTTAAAATGTATTACAAAAAAATAAATAATAATAAATAGTCCAAAAATTCTTATTCAACTAGCAGAAATGTCAAAATTGTTAGTATGGATAGATATTTTATGGCTTATCATTTCGTCTATCTACAAAAAAAACTAACGAGGCAGACATCATAGCCCCAAATATCGTTGTATGCTTCATTTGCCACACCCCTCACTTTCTCAATAATGTTTGGCAATTGAGCTTTTATGCAATGTTATCATTGAGATTTTGATGAGTTTGTTATTTCTAAAAACTAAATGGGTTTTGTGATTTGAATATATTATCTATTAAAATCGAATTAAGATAAAGGTTTTGAAATTCTTATTGAAATAACATCAAAATAAAATTATAGAATAAGAAACGGAGCCAACGACTTGCGACGGAGTGGTGTGCTTTCACGACGGCGGCGAGCCAACGCTAAAGAAACAAGATGGTATGTTGAAGGGAGAAGTATGTTGGTTGTCAATGGGGAAAGGAATAACTTTCATTGATAGAAGAAAAATTGAGGGTGTTGTTTAGATCAAGATGAATTCATTCCCTATTCCTATTTGATAATATGGCGTTATATTTTCTTGCAACTATTTTTATTATCACAACAGGTTAACCCTGATACGGTGAAATGTGCTTTCGTATATTAAAACACTTTATGCAACAGAAGACATTGACCATCAACACCAATAAAAAATCATGCAAGCATTAATTTTGTGAATGTTCCTTTGCAATTATTTCTATTGTTTTTTATTTTTATACATAGATCATATTTTTATTTTGTTCATTTTTATTGATAGAGTAAAATTACAATTAACTATATATAACTTAAAATACTATTAAAATTGGTGAGATAAATTACTTGGTAGTAGGGTTGGGAACAAGCCAGACCTTGATAGGCCTGAGCCTGGCCTACGATTTTTCTTTAGGTCTGAGCCTGACCTACGACCTATCAAATGTTATTTTTTTTGGCCTGGCCTGAGCCTTTTAAAAGCCTGGCATGGCCTTGTAGCCTATTTAAAAGTCTGTTACATTAAAGCTTCTCTATATAGTCTTTTTAAATAGGCTAAACAGACCTTAAAAAGTTCACATTTAATTTTTTATAGTTTCTACAACATTAAGAAAAAACTAATAATATGATTAGCACAATAATTAAAAACTACTAAAATAACAAATACGATTACGACAAAGTCGCCATAATACAAATTGTTTGCTAAGTGTAGTCAGCAACAAGCTAACAACCAAAATATAGGATGAGTTGCTACTTGCTCGAGAGAATGAGAGATGGAATGGAGATAGGATTTCTACTTTTAATTTATATGCATGAAATATAAAAACAAATATATTTTCTCTGTTTTGTTAAAAAAAAAATATTTTCTCTAATATTTTGTATTTATATAAATAATATTTTTTTATAAGATATAAATAATAATTATTATAAACAGGCCGGCCTATCAGGCTTCGTAGGCCTTTTTAGAAGCCTAAGTCTGGCCTATTTATGTAAACAGGTCGTTTTCAAAGCCTAAGCCTGACATTTTTAATAATCAGGTCAGGCCAGACCAGGCTTATACAGGCCAGGCCGAAAGCCCCTGTAGGCTGTTTGGCCTATTCCCAACCCTACTTGGTAGTAATAGTTGTATAGAAGTAGATGTATACTTTCTAAATATTTTTTTTAAAAAAAGAAGAAATAGATGTATAATATATGTGTATATATATTCACACATTTCTAAATATATACCCTTTTTGATGATGTATGTATCCGGCGTAGGGTTGGGAATAGGCCAGGCGGCCTACAGGGGCCTTCGGCCTGGCCTGTATAAGCCTGACCTGATTATTAAAAATGTCAGGCTTAGGCTTTGAAAACGGCCTGTTTACATAAATAGGCCAGACTTAGGCTTCTAAAAAGGCCTACGAAGCCTGATAGGCCGGCTTGTTTATAATAATTATTATTTATATCTTATAAAAAAATATTATTTATATAAATACAAAATATTAGAGAAAATATTTTTTGTTGGGTTTTGAAGATTGGCTACAATTTTGCAAAAACATCATAAGCCAACTGTTGTACCTAGATGCTGCAGAATGCCTGTACAGCATGTGTCTCTAGGAAAACAGAACGCGCTATAATTACGTTTTCATATCTTTTGAAGATTTGATCTACAAATATGATTGTGCTTATCCAGCTAGCCAAAACGCGTTTGTTACTAAAAGATATTAAAAAAGGCGGTTTGTTTTATTTGTTACAAAAATATATTTCAATATTTTTGTTTCAAATCTTTTTATTGAAGAAATGTTTTTTTTTGGAGTAAATCTTTTCTCTAAAATATATTTTTGGGATTGAAGAGTTTGTTGAAGATTTATTTTTCCAGCAAATCTTGCGAGCTGTCATTGAAGATTTGATCAAATAATTATGAAGATTTAACTTGAAGACCAAGGTTATTGAAGACTATAAATACATAGGACTAAACGATGTATTCTTTATGTATTCTAAACCGTGTTCTACAAAGTGTGAGTGTTAGGGTTTAGAGAGTTGTTAATTGTGAGCCTTTCTTGTGTCACATTGATGCAAGCTTAGGACTAGTTTAAGTTGTAAGTTGTGTACTTACTCCGAAGCTTTTAAGCAAGGAGGTAAGGTACGATTTAAAGATTCAACCTTAAGCTTTTAAGCACGGGTTGTTATCGTTTGTGTCTTGAAGGGTGACTTCGCCATCGTTGCAGTTTGTATACTATCACAGGTTGTGTGGTAGTGAAAAGGGAGTGAGCAGTAACTCATATCTAGGAGTTCCTAGGTAGAATATAGCACGGGTAGTCGCTAGGTGATAAGTCGTAAACTTGAGAGTTTGCTGAGGGCTTAGAACTAGGACTATTATAGTGGATTCCTCCTGGATTGGTATCCCCCAGATTAGGTGTGTTTACACTGAACTGGGTTAACAAACCTATTGTGTTCATCTTTAAATTCTGCACTTTATTACTCTGTTTTGTCTGCTGTGAGATACAGACAACTGCTGCAACATCTGTTATAGCACTTGTCCACTACGTGCCAGGAATTTCAATTGGCATCAGAGCAGGCACCCTGTTCTGTTTGGGTGAGCTCCAGGGAAGATATTGCTGGCAATATGGACAAGGAAGGAGGAATTGTGAGCAGGCCACCCCTGTTGACTGGTACCAACTATGACTATTGGAAGCCACGTATGGTAGCTTTCCTAAAATCAATTGATAGCAGGACTTGGAAAGCCATACTAACAGGTTGGGATCACCCCAAGATAAAAGATGCTAATGGAGCTGATACAGAGGAATTAAAACCAGAAGAAACCTGGACTACTGTAGAGGATACAACAGCTCTTGGAAATTCTAAAGCCTTGAATGCCCTGTTCAATGGAGTTGATCAACACATGTTCAAACTACTCAAAAATTGTACTGTGGCAAAGAATGCTTGGAATATTTTGAAAACCACCTATGAAGGAACTGCCAAAGTAAAAATCTCCAAACTGCAGATGCTAACCAGAAAATTTGAGAATCTCTCAATGAAGGAAGATGAGAGTATTCATGACTTCTATATGACAGTAATGGAATATGCCAATGACTTTGACATGCTAGGAGAAAAGCTAGATGATGAAAAACTAGTCAGGAATATTCTTAGATCACTCACTAAGAAGTTTGATATGAAAGTTACTGCTATAGAAGAAGCTCAAGACATCTCCAGTATGAAGGTTGATGAACTGCTGGGTTCACTGCAGACTTATGAAGCATCAATCAATGAAAGGATGGAAAAGAAGAATAAAAGCATTGCTTTTATGTCTAATGCTGATGAAGAAGAAACTGAAATTGATATAGATTCCACTGATAGCATATCTGAAGCTATAGTTCTACTTGGAAGACAGTTTAATAAAGTTCTAAAGAAGATGGACAGGAGGCCAAAATCCAATAGTAGAAACTTTACTCAAGATATCAGAAAGGGTTTAGGAATTCCTAGAAAGCCAAAAACTGATGACAAACCTAGTCATAGCAAAGGGATTCAATGTCATGAGTGTGAAGGTTATGGGCATGTGCGAGCAGAATGTGCCACATATCTGAAGAACCAAAAGAAAAGCTTGACTGTCTCTTGGTCTGATGATGAACTTTCAGACAATGAAGAAGGAATTGAATCAGCAAAGCAGATTACAGCCCTAACCGGAATATGTGCTTCTGAGACAGATTCCCGCGAAGAAGAGCTGACCTATGATGGATTAGCTGACTCCTACAGAGAACTGTGCTTGAAAAGTGAAGAGGTGTGCAGAACTCTTGAAAGACAAAAGGAAACTATCTCCAAACTTCAGACAGAGAAGCGTGACAACATATCAAAAATAAATGCACTACAGGAGAAGGTAAATTATCTTACCTCTGATCTAGAAGAAGCTAAAGATGTGATAGACAAACTAAACACAGATAATTCAAGATTAAGGAAATTTTCTGATATGCTATATAAAGACGATAATCACATAGAAGGTCTTCACAAAGCAGATGAAAGGTTAGAAGAGATTCTGGAGAAAAATGTGTTAAAACCTAGACACATTGGTCTGAGCTATGAGAAAGTCAACAAGCTTAAAGGATATGATCCCAATCTCATGTATACCCAGCCAAAAGGTACACAGACTGTAAAAGTATTTAAGCAAAAGTTCTCCCATTCCAAGCAGCATCAGGGAAACAGGTCTAGAGGAAGAACTCATCATTGGGTATGTCACTATTGTGGTAGAAGAGGTCACATCAGACCATTCTGTTATAAGCTGTATGGATATCCTGAAAGAAAGTCTCAACCAAGACCTGTACCTATTCAAAAGAAAGAATGGAAGCCTAAGAGTGAAGATGCTGAGGTAATACCAAAGAAAAATGAAGTCTGTCAAATAGCTCATACCTCACTTAGAGTCTCATCAAAAGAAGATTGGTATTTTGATAGTGGGTGCTCTAGGCACATGACTGGTGCTGACAAAATGCTGGCAAATATAAGATCTTACTCAACCAGCTATGTAACGTTTGGTGATGGAGCAAAGGGGGAAATTGTTGGTATAGGAAAGTTAATCAATAAAGACTTACCTAAACTGGACAATGTTTTGCTTATGAAAGGGTTGACAGCAAATCTCATCAGTATTAGCCAGCTATGTGATCAAGGAATGAAGATCAACTTCACTCAATCTGAGTGCTTAGTCACTGATGATAGAGGTGATCTAGTAATGAGAGGTTCAAGGTCAAAGGACAACTGTTACCTTTGGGTACCACAAGAAGAAACCAATCTATCCATCTGTCTCATAACTAAAGAAGATGAAGTTAAGTTATGGCACCAAAAATTGGGACATCTGAACCTAAGAAGCATGAAAAAGGCCATATCAGAAGAAGCTGTCAGAGGGATACCAAAGCTCAATATTGGAGAAGGCAACATCTGTGGTGACTGTCAAATTGGTAAACAGACTAGAGTGCCACACCAGAAGCTGCAACACCTGACTACAACCAGAGTCCTTGAACTTCTACACATGGATCTCATGGGTCCAATACAGGTTGAAAGTCTAGGAGGAAAGAGGTACGCCTATGTTGTGGTTGATGATTTCTCAAGATACACATGGATAAACTTCATTAGAGAAAAATCTGAAACTTTTGACGTGTTCAAAGATCTATGTACTCAACTACAAAGAGAAAAATACAATGTTGTTCTGAGGATTAGGAGTGACCATGGAAAGGAATTTGAAAACTCAAAGTTCTCAGATTTCTGTGCATCTGAAGGAATTGTTCATGAATTTTCTTCCCCTATAACACCCCAACAAAATGGTGTTGTTGAGAGGAAAAATAGAACTTTGCAAGAATCAGCCAGGGTGATGCTACACGCTAAGAAACTTCCTTATATGTTTTGGGCAGAGGCCATGAGTACTGCTTGTTACATCCATAACAGAGTGACACTAAGGGCTAATACAACTACTACTCTGTATGAACTATGGAAAGGGAAGAAACCTACTGTCAAGCACTTCCATGTATTTAGAAGCAAATGCTACATCTTGGCAGATAGAGAACCAAGAAGGAAGTTGGATCCTAAGAGCGAGGAAGGAATTTTCTTAGGTTATGCAACAAATAGCAAAGCCTATAGAGTGTATAACTCCAGAACTAAAACTATGATGGAATCTATTAATGTGGTTGTAGATGATTCAACAGAAGACAAGACGACAGATGTGGCAGATGATGCTATAGCATCTGACTTACCAAGTGTTGAGACTGTAGAAGTAAAAGAATCAGAATCAGATACTGAAGCTTCTATTCCAGAACCAACTAAAACACCAAAGAAAGGTCCTTCAATCAGAATTCAGAAGAATCATCCTATAGATCTAATTATTGGTAATCCAGATCAAGGAATAGCTACTAGAAGGACAAATGATGTTATAACTAATTCTTGCTTTGTGTTAAAGGTAGAACCCAAAAATGTGAAGGAAGCTCTGACTGATGAATATTGGATTAATGCTATGCAAGAAGAGTTGGGACAGTTCAAAAGGAATGAAGTTTGGGACTTGGTGCCTAGACCAGAGAATGCTAATGTGATTGGTACAAAGTGGGTTTTCAAGAACAAGTCTGATGAAAAAGGCAATATTACTAGAAACAAGGCCAGACTTGTTGCTCAAGGATATGCTCAGATTGAAGGAATAGACTTTGATGAGACATTTGCTCCTGTTGCTCGTCTTGAATCCATAAGGCTGCTACTAGGAGTTGCTTGCATTCTAAAGTTCAAACTGTTTCAAATGGATGTGAAAAGTGCCTTTCTGAATGGGTACTTAAATGAAGAAGTCTATGTGGAGCAACCCAAAGAATTTGTGGATCCTAATCTCCCAAATCATGTGTACAAATTGAAAAAGGCTCTATATGGCTTGAAGCAAGCCCCTAGAGCTTGGTACGAAAGGCTTACTGACTTTCTTGTCAAGAATGGTTACAAAAAGGGAGGGAATGATAAGACTCTCTTTGTAAAAGAAGAAGGAAAGAAGCTTATGATTGCTCAGATTTATGTAGATGACATAGTTTTTGGAGGAATGTCTGACCAGATGGTGCAGCACTTCATACAACAAATGTACTCAGAGTTTGAGATGAGTTTAGTGGGTGAGTTAACGTTCTTTCTTGGTTTATAAGTTAAGCAGATGGAAGACTCAATCTTTATCTCTCAGAGTAAGTATGCCAAAAACATTGTCAAGAAATTTGGTATGGAAAGCTCCATTCATAAAAGAACTCTTGCAGCTACACATCTAAAACTAACTAAAGATGAAGCAGGTGTAGATGTGGATCAAATCATGTATAGAAGCATGATAGGAAGTCTTCTATATCTCACTACAAGCAGGCCAGATATTGCTTTTGCAGTTGGTGTTTGTGCTAGATATCAAGCTGCTCCAAAAATGAGCCATCTAACTCAAGTGAAGAGGATTCTTAAATATGTAAGTGGAACTTGTGATTATGGTATGATGTACTCTCATGGTGAAGGTTCTATGCTAGTAGGCTATTGTGATGCTGATTGGGCAGGTAGTGCTGATGATAGAAAAAACACTTATGGGGGTTGTTTCTTCCTTGGAAATAATTTGATTTCATGGTTTAGCAAGAAACAAAATAGTGTATCTCTCTCTACTGCTGAAGCAGAGTATATTGCAGCTGGAAGTGGTTGTTCTCAATTGCTATGGATGAAGCAAATGTTGAATGAATACAATATCAAGCAAGATGTCATGACCTTATATTGTGACAATTTAAGCACCATAAATATTTCAAAAAATCCAGTTCAACATAGTAGAACAAAGCACATTGATATAAGACATCACTTCATTAGAGAACTCGTGGAAGATCAAATTGTGACTCTAGAGCATGTTGCTACTGAAAAAAACTAGCAGATATTTTTACTAAAGCATTGGATGCAGTCCAATTTGAAAATTTGAGAGGCAAACTTGGTATTTGCCTATTTGAGGAAGTATAGCAATTAATATGTTGGAGGCGTGCAACTACTTTTCCCTCTCTCCAATTCAAATTGCACGCTATTCAAGGAAAGTTAGGATTGATTTTCCTAAAACACTACAACTTCACGCCACCAATCACTCAACCATTTTACTCTCTCCTCTACAGACCCAAAGATTACTTTCTCTCTCACACATACAAAAATCTCCCAACTCTCCGAATCCCAAATCCCTATTTCTCTGTTACTATTTTTGTTCAATCAAAGAAAATCAAGATCATCATGTCTAAATCAACAAGATCGTCCACTGCGAAGAACAATCAAGGATCACCGGCACCAGACAACGATTCATCTGCCAAAATCACTCAAGTCGATCCTATTTCAACTGTGTTCCCTCAAAAACCCAAGAAGATGAGGATAAAATCTGTTGCTGTAAGGCCTAAGAGAACTCCTATTACGCGTAAGTCTTCTACTTCCTCTTTAATGAGAATTGGAGAACAAAATCTACGGCCAATAGAGATAGGAATGTGCCTAAGAATAGTTTTAAAAGTACTGAAAACCCTAGTGAATCAGATACTGAAAATCATGGTGCTACTGATGGCACGAATAAAAATGCTGAAACCCTAGGAAAGGAAAATCCCCAAAAAGATGAATCCCTAGGAAAGTCCTGTTTGAATGTTGATGATAGTACTAATGTAAAGATGGCATCGCCTGCTGGTGGTGTATCTGAGAATTTGGCTGGTCCCTCTAGTGTCAAATTCTGGTCTGATGATGAAGATGTTGAACCTCCTGAGAATGTTGTCCATAAAACCCCTGAGGCTTATGTTGTAAGTGACAAGAATAAAACTCCTCATAATGTAATGCATGATAATGCATTTGAAACCAATACTGATGCTGACCCACCATCCAAGGATGTGCATACTGAACCAGATGTTGTGGAAGTTAATGATACTTCTGAAGAAGAAGATGGTGTGAGAATAAGTATTCCTGTTACAGATAGGTCTAAGAGACTTAGAAGTAACTCGGGCAAGGATGTGGCCACTCCTAGTCAGAAGTCCAACACACCAAAGGAAGGAAAGAAAACTTCAACCCCTGCCAAGAAAGCTGTGAAGTTTGGACCACCTAGAAGTGCCAACAAGGTCACTACTTCTGGCAAAGAAAAGAAAAACTTGAAAAGGAAAGAACCTGAGTCTAGTGAGTCTGAATTTGAAGAGGAAACTGTCAAAATCACAAGTGGTGGATCTTCAAGAAAAACTGTAAAGGGAAGAAAAGTACCATTGAATGTACCCTCTGCACCCCTTGATAATTTCTCTTTCCACTTTGAAGATGGCCCAACCAAGTGGAAATTTGTGTTTAATAGAAGACTTTCAGTAGAGAGGAATTTGAGTAACGACTTTCTACAGTGTAAGGAGCTTATGGAACTGATCAGTGCTGCAGGCTTAATGAAAACAGTGAAAGCCCTTGCGGTGTATTATGAAAAGCTAGTCAAAGAGTTCTTAGTGAACATAGGAGAAGACTGCATTGATCCTACAAGCCCTGAGTTGAGAAAAATCTTTGTTAGAGGAAGGTGTGTCAATTTTTCTCCATCTGTTATCAACCAGTACTTGAGAAGATCAATAGATGAGATTGCAGATATGGGAGTTAGTCAGGATGAGGTATGCAAGACCATTACAGGAAACTCTGTGCAAGCATGGCCAAAGAAGAACAATTTGTCTGCAACAAAACTGACTGCAAAATATGCTCTGTTGAATAAGATAGTTGCTGCTAACTGGGTGCCCACCACTCATTCAAACAGTGTGGCAACTGGTTTGGCCAGGTTCATTTATGCAGTAGGCACAAAAACCTCTTTTGCTTTTGGTTCGTACATCTTTGAGCAAACATTTAAACATGTTAAGTCACTTGCTGTACAAATGCCAATTGCTTTCCCTACTCTGCTATGTGGTATAATATTGGATCAGCATCCAGATATATGTACTCCTGCTGATGTGCCTTGTGCTAGAGAGGCAGACTTGTCTTTTGACTACAGGCTGTTTGAAGGGTCACATGCTGCAGACATTGCTGGACCATCTGGCAAGAAATCTGCTAACACCTTGAGCAAGAAGCAGATGATAGCTGATCTAAAAGAGACCAGCAAGGCTCTGGAGGAAAGGAAGCTGTCTATAGATCGTGTGATTCAGGCCTTGGAGGCTGAAGTGGCTGAGGAAGGAGGTATGGAAGGTGATGGTGCTGCTGGTGAGCAAGTGCAAGTGGAGGACTCTGATGAAAGTGCCTCTATTTGATTTGTTTTCCTTGTACTTTTAAATTTTCTGGATTTCTATGTTTCTGCGTGGGCTAGGCCCTGATTTTGGAGCACCTGCGTGTGCCACTGGTTTGTAACATGCACAATATGCTCCTTATGCTTTGATGACTCCAGGTTTTATGTGCTCTGACTTTATTTGTCAGAATTTTGAGCTAAAAAGGGGGAGTAATTCCTGATTTTGATTTTCTGATATGCATGATGTGAAGACAGATGCTACAGCATCTGACATATGCGTAGTAAGTGTGTGTGCGTACTACTATGATGAAGCATGACTTTAGGGGGAGTGATGCATGAAGTGAGGGGGAGTAGAATTTATTTTTCTACTACTCTAGTCATATGCAAAGTGTGCGCAAGTTATGTTCTATCCGCTGTCAAACGCCTCTGATTTTACTTTTCTTCTTAGCTGTGTGTTCAAGTTGACTTGAAGGAAAGGATTCTCTATATCTCTCTACAAAGATTGGTCTAAGATTGTTTTAGCCAAAATTTGCCAAAGGGGGAGATTGTTGGGTTTTGAAGATTGGCTACAATTTTGCAAAAACATCATAAGCCAACTGCTGTACCTAGATGCTGCAGAATGCCTGTACAGCATGTGTCTCCAGGAAAACAGAACGCGCTATAATTACATTTTCATATCTTTTGAAGATTTGATCTACAAATATGATTGTGCTTATCCAGCTAGCCAAAAGCGTTTGTTACTAAAAGATATTAAAAAAGGCGGTTTGTTTTATTTGTTACAAAAATATATTTCAATATTTTTGTTTCAAATCTTTTTATTGAAGAAATGTTTTTTTTTGGAGTAAATCTTTTCTCAAAAATATATTTTTGGGATTGAAGAGTTTGTTGAAGATTTATTTTTCCAGCAAATCTTGCGAGCTGTCATTGAAGATTTGATCAAATAATTCTGAAGATTTAACTTGAAGACCAAGGTTATTGAAGACTATAAATACATAGGACTAAACGATGTATTCTTTATGTATTCTAAACCGTGTTCTACAAAGTGTGAGTGTTAGGGTTTAGAGAGTTGTTAATTGTGAGCCTTTCTTGTGTCACATTGATGCAAGCTTAGGACTAGTTTAAGTTGTAAGTTGTGTACTTATTCCGAAGCTTTTAAGCAAGGAGGTAAGGTACGATTTAAAGATTCAACCTTAAGCTTTTAAGCACGGGTTGTTATCGTTTGTGTCTTGAAGGGTGACTTCGCCATCATTGCAGTTTGTATACTATCACAGGTTGTGTGGTAGTGAAAAGGGAGTGAGCAGTAACTCATATCTAGGAGTTCCTAGGTAGAATATAGCACGGGTAGTCGCTAGGTGATAAGTCGTAAACTTGAGAGTTTGCTGAGGGCTTAGAACTAGGACTATTATAGTGGATTCCTCCTGGATTGGTATCCCCCAGATTAGGTGTGTTTACACTGAACTGGGTTAACAAACCTACCGTGTTCATCTTTAAATTCTGCACTTTATTACTCTGTTCGTTTTACTCTGTTTTGTCTGCTGTGAGATACAGACAACTGCTGCAATATATGTTATAGCACTTGTCCACTACGTGCCAGAAATTTCATTTTTTTTAACAAAACAGAGAAAATATATTTGTTTTTATATTTCATGCATATAAATTAAAAGTAGCAACTCATCCTATATTTTGGTTGTTAGCTTGTTGCTGACTACACTTAGCAAACAATTTGTATTATGGCGACTTTGTCGTAATTGTATTTGTTATTTTAGTAGTTTTTAATTATTGTGCTAATCATATTATTAGTTTTTTCTTAATGTTGTAGAAACTATAAAATTTAAATGTGAACTTTTTAAGGTCTGTTTAACCTATTTAAAAAGACTATATAGAGAAGCTTTAATGTAACAGGCTTTTAAATAGGCTACAAGGCCATGCCAGACTTTTAAAAGGCTCAGGCCAAGCCAAAAAAAATGACATTTGATAGGCCGTAGGCCAGGCTCAGACCTAAAGAAAAATCGTAGGCCAGGCTCAGGCCTATCAAGGCCTGGCCTGGCCTGTTCCCAACCCTAATCCGGCGGGGTGTTTTCGCATCTATGAAGTACGAATACAGACACGGATACTAGACACAACACAGACACTGACACATCAATATCGATGAAAATTTAGAAAAATGACATAATTTAGTGTAATTATAAGTGTCGGTGTCGGTATCCAACACGGACACGCCTAATATGACGAATATGGGTGCTTCATAGGTTCGCTTAAGCTTCCCTCTTTTTGTAAAAAAAAAAAATAATAATTCAAGGGGAAATAGTCATTTTAGTCCCCGAATGTGCAACTCGCTGTCATTCTAGTCCCTGACCGAAGAAAAAATACAAAATAGTCCCTGATTCTGCAATTCGTTAGTCACTTTAGTCCCTGACGTTAAAAATGACTGTTAACTTTACGAAAAAGCTAATGTGGCATCTTTTTGGGGACACGTGCCACGCTGAGTAGACATAAATTGGACAAGTGATATGATGATATGGCTAGGGACGAAAATGACAATACAAGAGACCAAAATGACAGTATTTTTTTTTTTTCATTTCTTCATCTTCTTCCTCTCACTCCATCTTCATACATTTATCAATAAAATCCATAATTTTAAACCCAAATTTTTTAAAAAATCATCAATAAAAATTAGGTGTAAAGAAGTGATGATGAGTGATGATAATTGGTAAAGAAGTCCATGAGGTGCTCTTTCTTGTTTGTTTTGTACTTGGAAGTAGAAGATGTTGTGGCTTGTTTGGGATGATTTTAATTTGTGGGAGGGAAAAATGAAAGTGCATAAACAATTGGATGTAGTCGAGAGCAGGAAAATGAATTCGTTTGAGAAAAGAGGAAAAATCAAAGAGAATAATGAAAGTTGGAAAAGAGGAATAATATTATGATGATCTATTGTTATGTGTTTTGGGTTTGGTGGTATTTAGATGATGGTGGATACGAGAAAAGACAAAGTCGCTTTAAAATTCTGGGTTTTATTGACGAATGTATGAATATGAAAAGATGAAGAAGGATGAAAGGAAGAAAAAATGAAGAAATGGAAAAAAAAAAATATTGTCATTTTGGTTCCTCGTATTGTCGTTTTGGTCCCTCGTCATATCATCAGTCCACTTGTTCAACTAATGCCTAGTCAATGTGTCACGTGTCCCCAAAAAAAATGTCACATCAGCTTTTTTGTAAAGTTAACCAGTCATTTTTAACGCCAAGGACTAAAATGACTAACAGATTGCAGAATCAGGGACTATTTTATATTTTTTTTCCGATCAAGGACTAAAATAACAGCGAGTTGCACATTCAGAGACTAAAATGACTATTTCCCCTTAATTCAAACATAGAACCACATCCATAAAACACAATGTGCTTGTTGATCATCAATAATTCATTTCTTTAATCATCAATAATTCATTTCTCCTTAAAAAAAATATCATCCATAATTCATCACTCACCAAAAACCACCGGTGTCATCTCCGATCACCTGAGCTGAGATCTGAGATCACCTGACAGCATGACAACAACAATCCCAAATCCGCTAAAAGCCGTAACACTAACTCACGTCCGTTACGAAAGAGGCGACAAATTAGGCCACTTCTTAGCATGGATATCCCTAATCCCCGTTTTCATCAGTTTCGGCGGTTTCATTTCCCACTTCATCTTCCGTCGCGAACTTCAAGGTATCTTCTTCTTCTTAGGCTTACTCGTTTCACAGTTCATCAACGAAGTAATCAAATCCTCCGTTCAACAAGCTCGTCCTATAACATGCCAGCTTCTCGAAACGTGCGATTCACACGGTTGGCCTTCGAGTCATTGTCAATACATGTTCTTTTTCGCAACTTATTTAACGTTCTTGGCTTCTAAAGGAATTGGATTTTCCAAGAATATTGCGCTTAATGTTGTTACTTGGTCTATGGCTTTTTTGACCATGTATTCTAGGGTTTATTTGGGTTATCATACTGTTGCTCAGGTTTTTGCTGGTACTGCTTTGGGGGTTTTGATTGGTGCTGGTTGGTTTTGGATTGTTAACAATGTTTTTTTCCCTTATTTTCCTGTTATTGAAGAAAGTGTTTTTGGAAGGTTGTTTTATGTTAAGGATACTTCACATATTCCTAATGTGTTGAAGTTTGAGTATGATCAAGCTAGAGCTGCTAGAAAAAAGACCGACTCTGATGATTCTAAGTCTGATTAATTAATGGGTATGTTTAATCGGAATCATTTCCCTTTTTCATAAGGTTATTATTGTTTTCTATTTTGTGTCATTGGTGTTGTTTTGATGCAACTTCTTAGGATTGGTGGGAATATTGTTTGTAGACTTGGATTTAAAAATTGTATGAATCGAAATTGTTTTTAGAGTCATAGGAAATAACTGTGTTGTTGGTTTGTGTTATGATCTGTATTTTATAGTTTGTTTTTATTGATGATGTTAATTTGATGAAGAAACGAAGGAAAAAAATGTTCATTGTTACGATTCTAGAGACAGATGACTCAAGTAGTTCTAGAAGGATCCATGACTTGGCATTTGAATTAATCGGGTGTCTAGAAGGTTGTGAGGTGGGAAGGAATTTACCATGCTAGGTTATCTGTTAGAATTGTAGTTGTTATTCATAATTCGGTTATGCAGCATTGAGAGGCGGATGTTCCATCAATGCCTGTATAAACCTGTATTTCTTATGAGTATCGATGAATGAAGAAATTAGTCACTTTCCTTCTCTTATTATCTCCCTAGGAAGGTTTTGTGCCTTGAAGTACAGTTTCCCATTTTCCCACTCCTAGCATTCATGGTTGTCATTCTGATTTGTTTGTGTGACATGACAGGATTCATTGATTTTGTGAATGTTTTACATTTTAATCGGATTTACTTTTAATTTTGGGAATACTGATATGGTAGAGGAAGTAATTGAGAGGCGAGTATCATTTTGCTATTGTGCTTTTTTTACATTGGCAAAGTGTCCGTTTCTGTTATAAGCAAGTATCTCTGTCTTGTGTTATTCAAGCGTAATGTGATCCGTAAATTGAGTAAACTACATGTTAACGTGTCAAAGTAAAGGCAAAAAATCTTGTGAACTGGAGCTCTAGGTTATTTGATTACGAATTACTACAATCCTCCTTCTTCCAATTTAATTTTGTGACAATGACACCTTAGTTAATCATGATGCGCTCCTTGTCAAGAAATGACTAGAATGATGAAATTTATTGAGTATGTTTCTAATTTATATTTGTGATATCGATTTTTTTGAATACTTGTTGAAACATTTGGGATCAATTGCACGGCATAAAATAGGAACTTGATGTGGTGGTTTGGTTCTCACTTCTCAATAATGTGTCCTGACACTTCATTATCCATTCTTATCATCCTCTTTTTGAATATTTGCCTCAATTATTTGAAGTCACCAGCCTGTCCTGTCATCTATGATAGGTTTATCAGACTGAAACTTCAATTAGACAGTAGGGCATACATATTTCTGGGTTTGGAGTTCTGCTCGTGGCATGTAATTGTTTCTTAGAATAGGCTAGTGTTGAATTGGAGAAAAAATATATGGGGTAAATCTATGCTGATGATAGTAGTTAGTAGTGCTAGCTATTCTTAGTTCAATGGTAAATTGTTTCTTTGTTGGTGGTCACGTAAAAATTGTTTATGCTATCACCACTCTGTAATGCATATTCAATTCCTATGAAGTGTGCTTACTCTTGTCATAATGAAGATGTTAGATTAATTTTTATTATGATATTTTGAGTTTAAGTCTACTTCCTTTCCATTCTATCGTGTTCTATGTAAAATGCTTTTAATTATTTTAATTTAAGAGAATATAAGATAGTTGATTCAGGGCAATGTTGATAGAGAATTGAGCTTGGATGGGGAAATGAGTGACCAGCCCAAGATATGGAAAGTTTATGAGAGGAGGAGGGGTAAGACAAGTAATAAGAATGCTGACTTGGCATTAGTTGTAACAGATTGATAGTGGGAAGGGAGAATGTGTTTATGTAAGGGGAGTGAGCATTGAGAGTTTTTGAAGCTCAAGTTTTGTCCCGCATAGTCACATGATTCTGAAATATCTGAGAGATATTCCATGTATAGGTTGATAGTGGGAAGGGAGAACGATATGAATTTTGTTTTAATACATCTTGATATCTTTTGAATCGAGAATGAAAATACTAACTTTAAATCAAACATTTAAGCAGCCAATAACTCCACTTTTCATTTTCTTTTGAATAAAACTGGAAGTGTTGAATTGATACATGTGTTAAAATGTGCTATTTGCAATGACCATTTTATTTCTGAACTTGAAGTACAATTAGTAAAGATGTATTTAAGACCCTCTTTGTTAGTGTGGAGTGCTTAGTGAGGAAGATGTGTATTGATGAGGTTGTGTGAAATATTTCAGGGTTGCTCCTCTATTGTTTGGTGTATATAATCAATTTCATATACTTGTATGGGAGGGTCAAGTAGGATCACCTTGATAATATGTCATGCTAGACTCTTTTAGTTTGTATACGGGTCATGGATCTTGGCAGAGGATTGGTTTAAATGATGGAACAAAATAGGTGAAATGTGAATTAATTTTAAAGGGTTACTCCCTCCGTCCCAAATCCTTAGTCCTTTAAGCTTTTTAGTTTTGTCCCAAAACTTTGGTTCTTTTATGAAACCAAGGTACAATTAATGATATTTTATCATTTGTAACCTTACAAAAACTAAGACATTCATTAAATGAATTTTCTCTTTCTTAATAAAGTAAGAGTAAAAATGACTTAGCTTATCATTCTTTATTATTTCTTAATCCATGTGCAAAACTCTAAAAGGGCCAAAGTTTTGGGACGGAGGGAGTATTACATAAGAAACAACGTAGAGAATTTTTGTCTTAACTGATTGCTTAGTACTACAACCTAAGAATTTCATTAATGAAGACTGTTTCGCTCTTTGCCAAACAATGTAGAAAATTTACGTTTTAACAGATTGCTTGGTAGTTACTAGTTAGTACAACCTAAGTGTTACATTAGTGAAGATTCTATTGCTCTTTGCCAATGGCTATCTTGGTTCTTGCACCTTCAATTATGAATTCTCCTGGCAGTCCTGCTACTTAGGAGCAAGATAGCACTGATAATATACCAATACTGCTGGTCTATATGTAGCTGTAAATGTAATAAGCAATCAGTTAAGTCAAAGGACAGTGTTATTTAGGACTGATGATATACCAACCTAAGTGTTACAGCAGCATTATTTATAGGATACAAAATAATATCCGGTTGTGGTTCTAATCTTCAAAGGACAGTGTTATTTAGGACTTATGGTCATCTTAACTATTGTCAATAAAAAATGCATGCATATGAAGACAGTATTGTGAGTCTTGTATCCCGTCTTTTAAATTCAATATTCTCTTTGAATTGAGAATTTGAGTTTCTATCTTATGTGGAAGGCAGAAATATTTTAAGTTATCTCTATTAACTCTATTCTTTACACATCATTTGGTAACTGATCTTGCTTCTTTTCCATTTTCCAGGCAGCTTGCTCCGGGTTTCTTTCAGGATTTGTTTTACAGGAATTTAGAAGCCATCTTGCTTAGGTTACCAATGACATCTATGGAGAGAGCAGCAAAGCGCACACTGATATTTTAGGCCTGGGATGATGATGCCTGTGAAATTGAAACTGAAATGATGTAACAATAGAATGTGTTATCACATGCTATAGATTATACAGACTTGAATATTTATCCTGTTTTCTATTCGGGTTGATATAAAGATACATAGATAAATTCAAATACAATACACACTCATAAATCAAGGAGTTGTCTCGTTAATGATCCTTATTGTTATATATAAGCATATCGGGCTTCTTTTTCTTTCTTTTTTTTTTTAAAAAAAAAAAAGAAAAAAAAAAGAGGAGTAGCAAAGGACTACTACCTCAAAATATAAATAACCAATATATATATATATATATATATATATATATATATATATAAGCTTATGCAAATATATAGGGTTTGTTTGGATTGACATATTTTTAAGCTTGTGCAAATATATAAGCTTTTGTGTATTATTCAAAAGCTTGTCAAAATAGTTTATAAAAAAAAAAATAGCTTATGAAGATGCAATTTTTGTTGGTGAGAACTTATGAATTAACATAAAAACTTATTTATTTGTATACTGTATGTTTTTTTTTTTGTTGATGAAGTATATGTTTTTTGTAATCTAAAAAATAAGCCAAATCAAATGGAATCGTAATATATAGGGTGCTTTTGGATTGTATTTTTTAGCTTATACAAAATAACTTATACAAATAAAGAAATATTTATGTCTTATTCATAAGCTTGGCAAAGTAGTTTACAAAAAAAACAGTTTATGAAGAGCCTAATAACTTAGTTAATGTGATCGATATATAAGGGGAGTTTATTAATTATTTAAGAAATTAACTTAGTTAATGTGATCAATATTTTGGTAGTTTGGCTTTACTATACCTTAATGTATGAAACTAACAAATGAATAGAATATTTTGGTTGGCCTTGAGGTCTTACTTAAACCTTCCAAGAAGAATCAAAGAATAATTAACGAACGAATCAAAGAATAAAAGTTGTTCAGTAAAATTTCCTACTTTTTAATTGATGAAGTGCACCCTAAGAACTAAAGGGACTAATAGTTTTTTTTATAAGTGGTAATCATGTTGTCCCTGGCCAGTTCCAAAATTTCAAAGTCTTGTTAAGAACAATAAATTAATATATGAATGGCCACCCTGTCTCGGTTCTATTATGAGATGGTGTACCTTAAAATCCTTAATTATCAGAATATTTCAATAGTGGAAATTGCAATTTAACATATAGCAATGTTCGAAAGGATATGAATAGTTGTAATCAATATAAAAAGGTTATAGGGTCCAGCTTGTTGGTCGTTAGACTTTCATTCATATTATGGGAGGAGCCAAGTCCCATCAAGCCTGAACAGTTGTTCGGGCTCTGACAAAACTTTTGGTACTTTTAGGGTTAGTTTAGGGTAAAACTCGAGATTTTTAGGGGATTTGTTAGAAATAATATAAAACCATTGATATGGCTCTATCCTAACACCTTAAGGTTTTGAGATAATCGGTTATTTGACATGGTATCAGAGCCTCTATGACTAAGTGGTCTAGAGTTCGATTCCCGCTCCCCTCACTTTCTAATTAAAAAGTGGAATTTAAGCATATGGTAGGTGGGCCTATGCATTATCCACGCTTCAAGCCCAAGTGAGCTCTTGCGTGAGGGGGCGTGTTAGAAATAATATAAAACCATTGATATGGCTCTATCCTAACACCTTAAGGTTTTGGGATAATCGGTTATTTGACAGGATTAGTTTGGGGCAAAACTGAGATTTTTTGTTGGCCTATTTATATATTACGTCACATGTGAAATTCTACACAGACTCTAATTTTTCTGACTTCGCCACTGATTCACATGTGACTCTCCCGCTCAATCCCACTCAATTGACTACTAGTCTTTTGAATTTTATACTCTCTTCACATATTTATCCAAAACCCTAAGGCGTTAAGTTTTTAAGAATCATCTCATTTAAATGTTATCAAATCTTTCAACCAACGTAAAACTTAACTTACATTTGATATAATTGTTTATGAATTGATTATTATGTTTTAATTTAAGTGGCTTGTTCGACAAGTAACCACGTATTGAAACTTTTCAGTTTTACATCAATTCCATTTAGTAAAAGGCGAAAGTAAAGTTTGCTAGAAATTCCTTTGTTACGTGAATGCACATAAAAAACAATGATAATAATATTCATCTTATGCATGAAATAATTAGCAAACACAAAAAGAAAGAAACGTATATGGGACCGATTTATTTTTTATGTTATTGTAGTATCGGAAGAAGATTCACATTCACAAAAGTACTTTTGTCAAGTTTTATTTTCAGGAAGAGAAAAAAGTATCATAATTTAAATACCTTAATGTTATTTTGTCAAAAGCAATAATATTATTCAAAGTTTTTAAGTTTTACATTTATAACAAATGACTTAAAAAATAAATAGATCTTTAAATTTATAACTTATTGCACATTTATCTTTCTGTTAATTTCCTCCAATATATGTGCATTTTTCATCAAATATTCCTCATGATGAAAGTCGACCTTAACAGTGACAGTGCAACAAGAAAATTAAAAAAGATAACGGTGCAACAAGTAACAAATGTATCTCCCGTAGTTGATCAAATTATATTTATTTCTTAATTTAGTTCATAGGGCGAATAAGAAATATTTCATCTTTTATTTTCTTCGATTGGTGTAATGACCCGTTGGTTTGTCTACAAACCATCTAATGGTGTTCTAATAAACTATAAGGGTAAAATACACCTTAATCTTCTTATAATTCATTTTTTTATTATAAAAAAATAAAAAATTGAGATATCCTTTCAGGATGCTAACATATTCAAAAGAGTGTAATTAGTATGTACTATTTTCTGAAAAACATTACATCACATTAAATCACATTCAATATGAAAATATATGTGGAGATATTTTGAGTTAATATAATATGTGTCTCACTAACATGTACTCTCACGACATATATTTACAGGATTTAAAAATAAAAATTTAGTATTGAAAAACAAATTTTAAAAATTTTAAAAATTTGGACTTAATCTCTAATATATATTATTTTTATTTTTGGTTTCTTACATGTCCTATGACATATGTTAGTAATTGTCTTTCTTAAACTTTTGGATGGGAGAAGCTTGCGCTCCACAATACTTCAAATTTCAAATAGATAAAGAAAAAAAAAAAACGAGAGAGAAGGGATGTGCAACATGGGACATGGCCTCTTAAAAATGAGGTTTCAAAAATAATTATATGATAGTAGTATTAGTAAGTGTAAAAATTAAATATATTGCAATACCGTAAGGTCCAACCCAATTTTTCTAAAGGAAAAAAAATAAAATAGGAATCCCTTGTTTTCAATATATATTTTTTTTTTACAATAGTTTTCAATTTTATTTAAGAAAACTCTTTATTACTAATTTCAAAATGACAATGTTTCTTGTCCTATTTGGTTTAATATATTTGGATTAATATTGATAATTTATATGTTTACAAGAATAAGAATGATTATTTTTTTTTTTTGTAAAAAAAAGAATGATTATTTTTTTATATTATATGCAATTTAAATCGATGATTTTTTTTTTTTTTGAAATTTTTTGTTTTTTAATTAGGGCACTTTTATATTTTGGACAGAGTCTCAAAAAAGTCGGAGACACCCCTGTAAGTAATTTATTAGTTTTTCTTAGTAAAAAATATAAGATTGTATTGGTTATTGAGTTATTGACAAGGGATGCACGGTAACACTTGATCAACTCTTTCTATAAAACCTCTATTGCAATCAATTTAAGAATCGAACAACAATCATAAAAAAATGCAGCAGGTAAGGTAAGGTAAGACAAGGCAAGGAAATGAATTGAATAATTTAGCTAAGAGGAAAATGAGACAGAGAAGTGACTAAGCAACCAACAACAAAACAGAGAAAGAGGTGAGAGATCATTGATACGAATCGCAACCATTTACTTTTTTTTTTTTTGTGAAGCAATCGCAACCATTTACTAACTTACCACCGCTTTGAGTGGGGCCAACATCAATATCCATTGGACACCGTTAACAACAACCACATTGCACATGATAATTGGATGGGCCCCATATTCCTCATAACGAACCACCTCTCTCGTTGTTCTTTCTTTCTTTCTTTCTCTCTCTTGATATGATTGAACAGAGAATAGAAACCACTTTGTCCCTTCCCAAGATCTAATCGCATTTCTTACTTTTCAACCGTAATCTTCAACTTCTCTTCTTCTCTTTGCTTTCACTTCAGGTACTTCCATTTTCCCTCTCAGTCATTCAACTTACTATTTTTGTGTTATGATCGTTGATACAGATCTTCAAATTTACATGTTTTCATTTTATAATTAAGGCTGGCTGGCTGGCTCAAACCTGAGTGTGAAAGGAATTAATTAATGCTAACAAAATGATGAACAAGAAGCCAAATTGGTTTTCCAATGTGAAGAAAGCTCTTAGCCCTGACACAAAGGAAAACAAAAACCAGGTTTGGATTCTAATTCACTTATTTCACCTTTTCTATTATATTATCTATTCATATAACCACTGTTAGAGCATCAACTAGTAACAAAAGAATGAATATAGAAACCCAAATCGCAAAACAATGGAACACCAGAGCAATTGTACTTCCATATAATTACTTGATAAGAATGTGAGATGACACAAGGCTTTATAAGCAAGAGGCAATTCTCAACTTACAAGCCGTTTTTTAGGGTTGAGTTAGGCTCAACACCAATTTCTAAGATGGTATCATAGCCTCCCACATTGGATGTGAAATGGCCTGGACAAAACTTTATAAGCAAGAGGCAATCCTCACCTTACAAGCCGGTTTTGTAGAAATGAATTAGGCCCAACAACAATTTCTAAGATTACTTGAATGAATTCGGATTTACATTGTTACAAGTCATATGTATAATACTACGGTCAAGATTACAACAATACCCACTGAGCCGTGCCGCGGGGGGCTATCAGTCCATATATATAACACTCGCTATGCTCTCTTGCCCCTCTTTTGTGCCTATGAACCATACTCAACAAGCACTTCTGAGAATATTTGGCAAAGCTTATGAAAACAACTTATCGCTTATATGAAAACGATTTGACTTTATTTTATTTCTGTAATAATATAGTTTATACGCACATAAGTAGTTACTATATGATAAACTTTTATGTTATAAGCATTTAATTAAGCTATTTATCCAAACAATTATTAATTTGGGATGTTTCTTATAGTGTTAGCAACTGATTTTGCAGAATTCAAGTGGATCAAAGAAGAAATGGTATGGGAAGAAAAAATTACACACTTCAGACTGATAGAAACTGATGAATTCAGAGAATGTAGAGAAAATTTTCATTGATTGAAAATGTGTATTTACAATGATGTGATTCTAACTTTATATACTAGTGTAGATAGAATAGAGTTTGTTACAGATGTAACTGACTCAGACTAGTGTAGATAGAATCTAGAGTTTGTTACAGATGTAACTAACTCAGTTAGGCTAAACAGAAAGCTAACTACTTATTACAATAACTAACTAGAAGCTTCTTAGCTCTAACACTATATACTCTAACATTCCCTTGCTGAATCTGATGGTGTCTTTGCCAAGCTTTCCTTGTCGAACACTCTAAGTTTGGCACGAAGGGGACTGAACTTTGCAGCAGACAATGGTTTAGTAAGAATGTCTGCCCACTGATCCTGGGCTGGCACATGAGACACAACCAGACTTTTGTTGAGAACTTTTTCTCGAACAAAGAATATATCAAGCTCCATGTGCTTAGTTCTGTGATGCAGAGTAGGGTTGTGAGCTAGAGAAACAGTGCTCAAGTTGTCACATAGGATCTTGGGAGTATAGAATCTACAACTCAATTCAGTCAAGAGAGATTGAAGCCACAGTATTTCAGCAGACAGATTAGCAAGGCTTCTATATTCTGCTTCTGCACTGGAACGTGCCACCAAAGTTTGTTTCTTTGACCACCATGAAACAAGATTGGGTCCAACATATATGCAAGCTCCTGAAGTAGATCTCCTATCATCTGGGTCAGAAGCCCAGTCAGCATCACAAAAGCCAATCAGAGATAAGGGTTGATTTGTAGGAGCAGCTTGTAGCAAAAGACCATGATTAGTAGTGCCACTAAGATATCTAAGTATCCTCTTTACAACTTTCCAATGGTCTTCAAGCGGGTTAGCAAGAAATTGACATACTTTGTTGACAGAGTATGAAATTTCAGGCCTAGTTAATGTAGCATACTGTAGTGCTCCAACTATGGATCTGAATAATGTAGGATCTTCAACTGGTGCTGAACCAACCTTAGACAGTTTTAAACTTGATGCCATAGGAGTTGTCATCCCATTTGCAGTTTCCATATTTGCTCGTGCTAACAAATCTCTAATGTATTTGGCTTGAGAGAGAAGAAGACCACCATGTGGTAAGTGAAATACCTCAATGCCTAAAAAATAGTCAAGAGAGCCCAACTGCTTGAGAGCAAATTCTGCATTAAGTTTAGAGATAAGCTGCTGTATATGAGAGAGGGAGCTGCCAGTGATGATTATATCATCAACATACACCAGAACCAACATTTGCAAAGTAGCAGAGGTCATGATGAACAAACTGGGGTCACATTTGCTTGCCTTAAATCCATAAGCAACCAGTGCAGCTTTAAGTCTGTCAAACCAGGCCCTTGGTGCCTGTTTTAAACCATACAGGGCCTTGTTGAGTTTGCATACTAAACCTTTCTCTTGAACTTCAAAGCCTGGTGGCTGATGCATATATACTTCCTCTTCCAAAACTCCATTTAGGAAAGCATTATTAACATCTATTTGTTGAATAGGCCACTTGTTTGTTACTGCTATAGTCAAAACAGTTCTGACAGTTACAGGCTTAACCACTGGAGAGAAAGTTTCAGTAAAATCTGTCCCTGCTCTTTGATGAAAACCTTTGGCAACTAGCTGTGCCTTGTATTTTTGTATAATACCATCTGGATTTTCCTTGACTCTAAACACCCATTTGCACCCGATAGGTTGTTTGTGAGAAGGAGACGGAACTAGTTGCCAAGTGTTGTTTCTCAAGAGTGCTTCATACTCTTCTTTCATGGCTGAAATCCAATGGGTGGACTGGAATGCCTGTTTAACAGTAGTAGGTTCAATATGTGTTAGCAGAAGGGTGGGGTTGGCCTTGGTTTTGGATCTGGTTAGCATAGAATGACTGTTTAATTTCTGTTTGGTAGGTAAAGGAGGAGGAGGAAGAGGAGGAGGAGGAGGAGATATGGATGGTGACACTGAAGTGGGTGAAAAAATGTGTTGAGAAGCATTGGACCTTTGAATGGGGGGACTGTTGTCAGAGTTATAAGAAGATAAGGGTGTGGATGGTGATGTATGCAGTGAAACATCATTATGAGATTGATGTTCTGATAGTGGTGTAGATGGTGAAGAATCAGGTATAGTAGATGTTGCAGGGATGGTTGTGAGAGGTGTAGGATTCAGAACTTGGGTTGGGGTAGGTGTGTGGGCTGGAGCAGGTATATGGGTCTGGATAGGTATAGGAATTGGTACTTGTGATGATGAGGTAGAAGGTGTAGATGAGGCAGTTGTAGTAATAGGTTTGGTAGTAGAAAAGAGATGTGGATAAGGGAATCTCTGCTCATTAAACAAGACATCTTTGGACACATAAATGCGACCATCAGAACTAAGACACTTATAAGCTTTGTATGTGGAGGAATATCCTAGAAAAACACATTCTTGAGACCTGAAGGCTAATTTAGTTGTGTGATAAGGTCTAAGAAACGGAAAGCATGCACAGCCAAATATTTTAAGGGCTTTGTAATCAGGTTGTTTGTTGAGTAAGACATAATATGGTGATTTATTTTGAAGCACATGGGTGGGGAGTCTATTGATAAGAAAGGCAGCTGTGATGAAGGCATGATCCCAATATTTCATAGGTATGCTGGCTTTGGATAACAGTGTAAGGCCAGTCTCAACAAGATGCCTATGTTTTCTCTCAACTAAACCATTTTGATGGTGAGTGTGAGGGCAGGTTAATCTGTGGATAATGCCAAGATTAGCAAGGTGTTGGGTAAGGGGTCTGAATTCACCACCACCATCAGTTTGAACTTGTTTAATCTTACAATTAAATTGTAATTCAACCATAGATTTAAACTGGATAAATTTGCTAAAAGCATCAGATTTTAGTTTCAAAGGATAGACCCAAACAAATCTAGAAAAGGCATCAACACAAGTAAGAAAGTAAGTGAAACCACTAGAGGATTTGACAGGGGCTGGGCCCCACAAGTCACAGACAACAAGTTCAAGGGGTGAACTATAAGTTGTTCAAGCACCTCCTTTTCATCCACCTGAGGAGGAGATTATGTTATCTCATGTTGAGAATGAAAACAATCATGATCATGTAGAAGTTGTAACCGATGTGGATGTTGAGGTACCAGTTCCTGATGTTCAGATGCAAACTTCCGAGGTTCGAGCCACTCCAATTGTTCAGTTTAGCAGTAAACCTCCAACGGATGAAGTTGCGGCAATCAAGATTCAAACCGCTTTTCGGAGATACATGGTATTTATATTTCAACTTCTATTTATATCTATATATTAACTGTTCCATTCATCTTTTTTCAGTTATGTATTGAAAAACCTTGGTCACAAAATTGAGTGAAAAACCTCTGTCACAAAATTGATATTTCACTTTCTTGTTTACTGTACACTAACAGTGAATCGATTCAAACTCTTGTTTAATGATGTGAAGTTATGTTGTCAATGTCATTAGTGGTAATCAACAATTGCTGCAAAAGAAAGCTTATTAATTTAATGATTTGCTACTTTCAAACTGAATTTTGTTTTGATATCATCCAGGCAAGAAGAGCATTGAGGGCTTTAAGGGGGCTGGACAGGTTGAGATCGCTAATGGAAGGGCTAGTTGTGAAACGTCAAGCCATTAGTACCCTTCGCTCTATGCAGACTTTAGGTCATGTGCAATCCCAGATTCGTTCGAGGCGGCTCAGGATACTAGAGGAGACTCAAGCTCTGCAAAAACAGCTCTTACAGAAGCACACAAAAGAGCTAGAGATACAGGTCTCTTGAGGGTTAAATTCCCTGATATACTTTAGAATAAGTATATTGACACATGAAATAAATCCATTTGAATTTTAACTTATTGATTATGGAATGATTTTAACGTGTTTCAAATTCTCATAACAGATTGGGGAGGAATGGGATGAAAGCATACAATCAAGAGAACAAATTGAAGCCAAGTTACTAAGCAAGTACGAGGCTGCTATGAGAAGAGAAAGAGCAATGGCTTATTCATTCACTCATCAGGTTTTCTATTTCTCTTTAGAAGTTGCATTCTCTTTAGATGACTGAAACTGAAAGATAAAATGGAAAATGGTTTAGTAAGTTAAATTAAATTACATAAAAATTATAGTACACAGTATAAAGCATAGTTATCAAATTGAGATTTCGATCATAAATCAGAAGATATGTTTTTCAAAGGGTTCTGCTGACATGTGCCCTAAGAGCATATTTTAAGGTGCATTTAATTAACTAATATCTCATTTAATATACTTCAAAAATAGCAATAATCAACTTTATTAATTAAAAGATATAGTCCACTATATTTATTACCCATTTAAAAAAATTGCATAGACAAAATATGATACTTGCCAAATACTTGATGTATGATCACGCGTTTGGTAAAAAAAAAATTTGCTATTAATATTCGGTCTTGTTCACCGAGAAAAAGCAAAAAACACAAGTCATCATTAATTAAGTAGTATTACCAGGAGTACTATAAGCCTGATTGTTAACAAACAAAAACAAAAATTGGTATCATATAATTATGGTTGTATAATCATGCGCGTCATCATAAATTAAATTTGGCAGCATATAATATTTTTTCTTTCCAATTCTTTTAAATAGGTAATAAATATAGTGGATCATATCTTTTAATTAATAGAGTTGATTATTACTATTTTTAAAGTAAATTAAATGGAATATTAGTTAATTAAATGCACCTTAAAATGTGTCCTTGAGGCACATGTATAAAGCATAGTTATCAAATTGAGATTTCGATCATAAATCAGAAGATATGTTTTTCAAATTGTGAGTCAAATCTTATTATGAATTGTAAGATACATTACCGATAAAGAATGGCAATTTTATAAAAAAATAAAATAATAATTGACATAGCAAAATTGGGATTCAGTAGAATAAATTGGGATTTTTCATAGTGAATCAGAATTCATCACAATGAATCAGAATTAAATGTGGGATATAGTGAATCAGAATTCATCACAATGAATCAGAATTAAATGTGGGATATAGTGAATCAGAATTCATCACAATGAATCAGAATTAAATGTGGGATTCGTGTACAAAATAGATACACACACTAAGGATTTGTATCGAATGGGTCATGTCTTGTATCAAATTGAGATACGACTTGCAAATATCGTACGATACTGATAACCATGGTATGAAGTATCAAAATAAGAACCCCAAACCTTATTATCAAGTGTATTGCCACACCCTCAAGTAGGGCTGTGCAAAAACTGTTGACCCGCCCGAAACCCGGTAAACCCGACAATGGAAAAGGGAAACGGGCGGATTGAAGTGGGTCACGGGTCAACTATGTACATTTTTCAGTTTCACATGGGTGGAATTGGACGGGTGCGGTTTGAAATTTTTTGATCCGATGGGACTCAAACCCGACCGAATGTGACCCAATTAGTATAATAGAGTACTAGTATCTTTATAAAATGTCCAATCACAATGTATGTAGAACACAGCTATATGTTCCTTGAAACAAGAAAAAGCATACATTGGAACCATAAAAGTAAATGTTACTGCTACACGTTTAATATTTTTGCAGAAGTCACATGCCTACATTAGCTAGTACATGGAGAATGGGCATGTTCAATTTATTTATTAAATATATAATATAGAAATCAATGACACGTTTAACACTTTAACTTATAGAAACTTAGAAAGTACTACTAGTAGTAGTATTTTCACATTAAAAAATACAACTAATAAAGCATTATTTTTGATATAAACTAAAATACACTTCTTTTATAATTTTTAGTAAACTTCTTCAAAAAGAGTTATGCAGAGACTATCCCATCTGATTTCAAGCTTTGCCACACTCCCACCTATCTCTTCCATCTACATCCCGGTGATCCTAAACTCAATCTTCCCCTCATATCCATTGTTGCTCATTATAAACAATACTGGAATGGTGATAATCAACCTTCTTATTCTTTTTTTACAGTTCAAGCTTCTTATTCTTCGCACTGTTCATATTGCTTTCCGGTGAGCAACTTTCTGTCATCATCTTGCTCAGTTTCGTGCAAAATCATCCTATTAAAATTATAAATGGAGAAGATACAAACCGAACTAACCGAGCCGTCCAACCCGCCACCGATTTCAACCGCACCCGACTAAACCGTTGCTCTTGATGGTCGGAAGTGAGTCTGTTTTTGTCCTCCTCGGTTTCATATCAGATGGGGTTTTTGGGACCGGATCCGACCGATGCCCACCCCTACCCTCAAGGATTAGGTCCACTTTTTACAGGTCAGTGGAATCTCTATGCTCAAAACCCCGATTTGAGTAGTCATTTATTTAGTACTTCGCAAGGTGCAGGAACTGCCATTCTAAGTTTCTAACACTTCTTGGGGGATTCCACCCTCAAACGCATAGTTTATGGCTGACCGATATGGCACATCATCATTACTATTGCAATTTTTTTTCTCACTGCGAGTCATATGTATAGAACTAACTTCGGGATTGGGCACAGTATAAAAGATATTAAGAACTTTTTGCTCAGTTTCCATTCAACAAACACATTATTTCATTGGCCTAAATTCTATCAAGTTTCAATTTAACCTTTTCCCTGTCAAAGGGGGAGTATTTGATTACTGGTTTGAGTTTGTTGATCTTTTGAGCAAATTAAGTTAAGAGTTTGATCTGAGATAAATATGTACTTGTATTTGACAGAAAAATGGGAGGAATTCATCGAAATCTATAAATCCTATGTTCACGGATCCAACCAATCCTGCTTGGGGATGGAGCTGGTTGGAACGTTGGATGGCGGCCAACCAAAGCCTGATGGAAAAAGAGAAAAATTCATCTGCAAAAAGTTCAATCAGCGGGATCACCAGTGCTGAAATCAGCAAATCATTTGCTCGTTTCCAGCTCAATTCTGAAAAGCATTCTCCAACAGCCAGCCAAAATCCGGGTTCGCCTAACTTCCAGTCCATTCCAAAGCCTCCCAAGCCAACAGTCGGTAAGAAACTGAACAAGGCAAGCCCAAAGGAAAGCTTTATTATGGACAATGATACCAAAAGCATGACGAGTGTGCAGTCAGAGAGAGTCCGGAGGAGGCACTCCATTGCTGGATCAACAGTGAAGGATGATGAAAGCCTTGCAAGCTCTCCATCAGTTCCAAGTTACATGGTGCCAACTAAATCTGCAAAAGCTAAGTCTAGGTTGCAAAGTCCATTAGCTGCAGAAAATGGAACACCAGAGAAAGGGTCCTTTGGAAATGCGAAGAAACGTCTCAATTTCCTGGCTTCGCCTGCTAGATCAAGGCGCCATTCTGGTCCACCAAAAGTAGAAAGCAGCTTAAATGCAGAAATCACCGTTTGAAATGGTGTGGCTGGTTGATTATATAACCAGAAATCACCTCATTATCATTGAAATTTCCATTTTTTTATTTATCCAAATTTATGTGTAACTTATCATTTCTTCAAAGCTGTTGATTTGGGGTGGGGGGGTGGGCAAAAACTGCTTCCTTAGTGTGTTTATGTATTTGTATTTTCTGTATTTATTTGTTCACAAATGTGGTCCATGGTGGTAATATGACAGAAGAACAAGTCAGGTGTAAGAAATCATTTGGGAGCTTCCCATTTCGGACTATTATCACTCTGTTTCCTTGATTATTGTGAATTTGTGATATAAAATGTATATTTGATTTTTGTCTCATTTCTTTTATGTTAGATTGTTTTGGTAGCCATGATATTTATATTGATTATTGAAGCGATATGATGTATAATAAGATGCTAGGATTTGTGAAGAACACAAAGAATATTAGTTGTATATCTGGCAAACAGAGTCGTGTCTCTAGTCTCTAGTTACATGAAAGCCATATAAAACAATTTAATTTGAAGAATGAATGATGATAAAAAAAAGCTTGGACAGATAAAAATCTTAGCTTCAAATAGGGAAATGGATTAGGCGCGGTCGCTTTCCGTGCGGTCACAATATTTGTGGCTGTTCGATCCCGATCTAACAGTTCAGAAAATGCAGATTTATGTTTATTTAATAATACTGGATACACTATGCTTAAATCTTGATCGGGCGGTTAAAAACACCTGAATGTTTGACTGCAGGGAATTTATGACTGCACAGAATTCAGGACCTTCAAATAGGGTGGTATTTCTTATAAATAGAGCACATCTCTATATGGCCGGCGGTATGATACTCGTGCCCGTTCGAGTATTCATTTTTTCGCTTTATACTTTAGTTACTTTAGAGAATTTAAATAAAATAAACATATTTTAATTTGGTCAAGTAGTTTATTGGTTAGAATTTCACCTTAAAGTGAATAAATAGGGTATCTGACCCTTGCATATATTATGTGATGTCTCTACCAACTGAGTTAAACTTACGGGAGTAAAATAAATTAATATTTTAATACTCAAATAATAAGAGTAGGATGATTAGTTAAAAAAAGATTTTTCAAAGGTCAATTAGTTAAAATTGTGAGAAAAATAAAATAAAAAAATAATTATAATTTATTACTAGGTACACTTACAACATATATAAGCTGCAATAAAAAATATTTCTAGATTCTACTAATTCATCACATTGTTAATTTGATTCTTACATTCTAAATTTTGATAAATTTTTAAAAAGTCCTAAATAACAATAACAAATTTTCACAAAACATTAATACTCCCTCCATTTTTTTTAAGTATCTTTTAACCTTTAACATTTTTATATAACTGCAGTTTTGATATTTTAAGTGTACGATTTGTCATTATACTCTTTGTCAATTACTCTTATCTTTCCCAATAAAATTAATTAATGCTATATATTTGGAAAATTAAAGTTTGTTTTTTTTTAATTTTTTTTTTTTGTACATAACATATTAATTTTTTTTTACATAATATATTAAATTTATTGGAAAGGTAAATTGTGTACAAAAAAAATATTATTGGTGGATTAAGATGAAGATATAATAGAAAGATAAGACGTAAAAATACACCGGTGTTACTGTTCTAAAATAAACCATTTAAAAAAAGAAGGGAGTAATTTTTTCAAAGTGTTCCTTATAAAAAGGACCGGAGGTAGTAGTACTCACTATAATAGCTAAGAATTTTGTATTCAAAATCAAAGCCGATTCTAAATAAATAAATAAATAAATAAATTTCTTTAAAAAATAAAGTCGTGGCTTCAATTTCAAACCATAACATAACATTGATAAAATTAGGCTGAAATTTTACACTACTTTTGTAATAAATTCTAAAAGAAAAAAAAAAAACTAATTGCCTTGGCGGCGAGGAAGCTTCGAGAGAAATCAGAGACGTATTGAGCAAGGCAAGAAAAATAAATAAAAACCCAACTTAGTTCATTCAATTCCTATTCTTTATTCATTCATTCATCACCACCCTATTTGCTCTGTTCCTTAATTCATTCCACTCTTTTTTCCAATCCAAGGTTTTATCAACATCATCATTATTATTATGGTAACCCCTCTTCCTTCAAATTTTAAATCCCTCTTATTTCGATTTCGTACCTTTCTCTGTTTATGTCTGTAGTTTCACAACAAATATCACCCTTTCAATTTTCAATTTAAAAAAAAAAAAAACTGATTTTTCAATGTTCAAAAATACATTGTACGTACCCATAATTTGTTGTTGTATGATAGTGCAAGTTACATAATTTGTTTTACTGTGTTGGATTTTTTTTTTTTTTTGTTTTTGCCTTTGAGGTTTGGTGAGGGTTTGTTGTTTGAGGTTGTGGTTGAGGTTTATGGGATTGGGGGAGCTGGAACAACTTGATGTCAAAACTGACCCCGAAACAGATTAAATAGATTATACTGGTTGTGAAAGCAAAAAAAAAAAAAAAAAAAAACTAGCATTTGCCATAATTTAGATTTTAGTTTTCCTTTTCATAATCATAGCCCCCTTCTTATGATATAACACATGAATCAACCATTGAAGGGTTTTCTATTGATTTGGGGAGTATTTGAATTGATTTTCAAATTATGTTTTGTTTTTGTCATTTTGTGGAACTGACATTGAAATTTTGTACAGGAAACCATAGAATCAACTCGGATCCCAAAACCATTTATGACAGGTTTGGTTGTGGCTGCTGCAGCTTACGCCGGTAGATACGGTATCCTGGCTTGGCAAGCATTTAAGGGTAGACCAGCTGGGATGCGTCAATTTTATCAAGGTGGTTTCCATCCTAGCATGAATAAGAGGGAAGCAGCTCTCATACTTGGTGTCAGGTATTCACATTGTTTGTTTTCTAAGATTCTAATGTTTTGATTTCATGAACTTGTTGTGACGATAACTTACAAGAAAATAATCCCTAAAATATTGAATTTTGTTTAATGGTGGCTGCCGAGTTGGTATTTATCAGTGTTTTGTTTGTTACCTTTCCTTTTGGAGATGAATTCATTAAATTAATTTATGATTTCAAAGAATTTGGCTTTTCTTAAGTGAATGGTGTACTATATAGATAGAGTAAATTATAATCATTGACAAAAATATCGAGTAGGATTTGCAATATTCCTCTTTCTTGTTATAAAGGTTGAATCTCTTAATGTTAAAATCGCATGATGGAGGTCCCATCCTAATCAATGTTTGTGTTTAGATGTTGGTGTTGAAAAGTTTGTGTTTACATGCAGCTGTCAAGCATGTGTATAAGTGTTAAGCTGTGTCAGTGTGGCTCCCCTTCACATACAGACCTTTACCTTGAGTTTCTTCCTCTACATTTTTTCTCCTTTGAGAATAAGACAAGAGTGTAGCAGTAATTACATTGAGATTGATAGTGTCTTTCCCATAGGTAAGAGTAGTCACCAAGTGATTGTAAGAGCTTGGTAACGAGCACAACAAAATAACTGCACTGTCATCGTCATTGACCTTCACCACAAGCTTCACCACAAGCTTCACCACAAGCTTCACCAGATCGGTGATTATGTTGTTGAAGGTATTGACATGTTGCAAATTGGATCCTGCCTTAATCTTCAAGCTGTATGGTGGTTGTTTCGCAAACAATTTGTTCATTCGCGTCTTGGACCAATACTGACGTTAAATCCAAGACATGATACATTAACTCAACTGATACACATAGACATATCAATCATGTGGCCTTCTCCTGCAGTTCTAACCAATCGACGTCCGCCATGTCTGCCGGTTTCGTCTCATACAGTGCCTTCTGTAAACCTTGCTGAGCCAATAGATCCGTAACCCTCCTATGTCATAGTCTAAAATTGCTCGTTCCGTTGAACCTTGCCACTTCGAATTTCACACCAGAGTCATTTATCTTGATCAAATGAGAGAGATCGAGTTACTCAATTCAGCAGATCGAGGGCTTCTTGGGCGCATACCATTTTAGCACCACCTTCATCCATATTCGTTTGTAGGGTTTTAGGGTAAAAATTGATGAATCGATTAAAAGCTAAAACCAAAGTTGCTTTTTTACGTTGTGCAATATAAAAAATTATGAATTTATTTCTGTATTGTTAAATTTAATATTTTCGTCCTCTGGATTGGTAAATGCGTATTACTACTTAAGACATCCATGATGGGTTTTGAACTTATGCTCCCTCACATGGTAAGGGCGATATCAAGGTTTTAAATTGCGGTTGCGGTCGTGGATGCGGTTGCGGTTGCAGGTATTGCGATTGCGGCTAATGCGGACACTGCGATGCAATTGCGGCCGTTGCGACGTGAAATAATTTTTTATCCGCACAAACACAGAAAAAATACTATAATTATTGTAATTCCTTATATATCTTTTACTTATAATTCTATATAAATTTTAATTCATTTTTAAGTCATCGAGACATAAGAAGACAGAAACTCTAAAATGAAAGGACATAAAGGAAAAAATAAAGGTGAGATTCTCTGAATTTTTACGAAAAGGAATATCGGATTGAACCGTTGCGGCCGTTGCAGTCAAAACTCCGTTGTGTTGCGGTGAAATGTTGTTGCGTTGCGGTTGTGTTGCGGCATCACGTGTGATTTGAGTTCACACTGCAATTGCGGTCCGATGCGGTTGCAGTGCCTACCGCATCCGCAATATTGCGGCCGCATCAGGTGATGCGGTCCGCAATTTAAAACCTTGGGCGATATATGCCAGGGGCAAAAATTCAGGAATATGTATTGACTTTATCAATAGATTTTGTACAAGTTACATAGACAATTTAAATTACTTCATTCAGATTTTAGAGTGCTAATTTAGTCGTATGAGTTGAAGTGTGTCACTTTGTCTATATTTCCCTCTTATGTCTTCCAATGGATTGATTATGAATGAATTTTGTTCTTAGTCATGCTCTTGCCAAAAAATATCCAGAAATTTTTTCATGTTTGTCGTACTGATTTTGAATTCTACGTCTCTATTGCAGAACGACCCATCCAACCGATAAGATTAAAGAAGCACATAGGAGAGTGATGGTTGCAAACCATCCAGATGCTGGTGGTAGCCATTATCTTGCTTCCAAAATCAATGAAGCAAAAGAAATCTTGCTTGGAAAGACCAAAGGTGGTGGGAGTGCATTTTGAAAACCTTTTAAGAACATCAATTCTATGCCTCTAGAATTAATTTTGTCAGCGGCAAAAGTGAAACCAAAGCACACAGCATGAAGATATATTAGCCTTCTGGTTTAAGTTTATGCCACTTAACCATCATTTTTTACTTTGAATTAATGTAATTGATTCTATACCAACTACAAATCCATATCTTAATTATTTGTAATAATAATATGAAGATTGTATATGCTATAGAATGGCTATTAATTTGCACTTCTGCAAACTATTCTGAGTTACATGAGAAAAAATTAATCCTTTTGTCTGAATTTTTTCACAGATTAATTAGGACACTATTCTATTTTTCTTTTATTTTTGTACATTGTTTTAGGATCTTTCTTGGCAGAGGCATCTTAATTAGCACTTTAGAATAATAGGTTGTCCATTGTTTGCGATATCGTTGCACATCATGAAAAGAGCACAAACCACACAAATATCATGTTGATGCTTCAATTATAAACAAAGCAAATGCCTTAATGCTTAAAACACATGAATGCATCATAATTATTATTTTACGCTTAATTTCACTTTTGAAGAAGTGATGAATACTATATTTGAGGCCTAAAATAATTAAAACTAATGAAATACGTATGATGTACAGTATGTATATGAGTGTGACAGAGCATGTACGAATTAATTAATGCTGCATGCCTGCATCATCGTTTGTTTTGAAACGTATTTTGCTGTTCCTCGTCACTCACTATTCACAAAAAACGAGTGACAGTGTGACACTCACACAAAAAGAAGCAGCTGAAGAAGAAGAAGAATATGAAAGAGAGAGACTCAATAGCTGTGCCTCAGAAACTTGAGCTACCTCGACGACACTCTACTTTCCTCACCTTTCTCCAAAACAACTCATTGTCTTCTTCATCTGTTAAATTTCTTTCTTCATACAATTTCACTCATAATTGGATACCATCTTTTTTCTTTGGAGGTATATTATACATATAATAAATATTAAATTAATAACATTGTTCTCACTCAAGTTCCTGCAAAATCATTTTATTTTTCTAGTTCTTCTCTGTTTAGCTACACTACACTTGTGGGTTTTCAGTAATTTGGTCTAAGACTGCATGTCTGCATCTAAATCTTCTCTTTTGCGTTTATGCTGCAAAATTAAACTTGAGAGTTTCTCTCTGTTTTCTTTTTTTTTGTCTTGGAACATGAAGATCTATGAAATTATGATTATCAATAAATTATAGTGATTAGTGTTTTCTTGACTCCATGATGATATCAAGTTAGTTAGTTAGTTGATGACTTGCATTTTAGTTTTAGTGCGGCTAGGACTAGGAGGATGTTGACAAGGTTATCATTGTTGTTTGTTGCTGGTCCACAAAGTGTGTAGTAAGTAAGTAATTGAGTAAAAGGGAGGAAAGGACTAAATAAATTTTAGTTAATAATACTAATTAATTTTTGGTACGTGGTTTTATTTATTCTAATTTTTGTATTTAAAATTTGTTAGGTGTTAGTGGAGTTGGTTTCTATGGAGTTTCTTTGAAGGAAGGGATTATATGCGGTATGTTTGTTAGATGTTTTGTTGGATTTGAATGAAGGATCCAATGTGATTCATGACCATCTAATAATCTAATGCAATAGCTTCTTCTCATCATGTTATAAATCAAATTCTTCGTTGTCTTAATTTCTTTTGCAGATTACTATTGCAGGAAGTGTGGGTCAGGGGCTTTAAACAATAGGAAGTTTGCTTTTCTATCACCAAGATATTAAATCATGCAGACACAAAAAGGAAGGTAACGTTGTCCTATTTCACACTTTTGCACCATTCTATTATTATTTTTCTTTCCTGTCTTGAGGCAAGTTATAGAATTTGGATTGCATTTAGTAAACAATCTTACACATTCACCCCGGTACAAGATTTTGGTTGTTGGATCGACATGAGACGGTCATGATTCAAGATCATATTTTAGATTTTAAAATTTCAAAATCTTCTTGAATGTTTAGGATTGCTGACTGCACAAAATCCGAATTCAAAATTCTATGGCATAATTAAGGGATGTATTGCTCTTATTTTTTATCCGGTAGGTTTGGTTGTATAAATTAGGCTATAATTTATAAGGCTTGTTCCTTTGCAAAAAACAAAAAATGTGAAAATTTAATTTGAGCCTATTTATTTTAATGGAATTGATTTAATTACAGAACTCCTTTTTTTTTTTTTTTTTTTGACAAAAGATTACTTAACTCATGGTAAGTCAAATTTCAATAAATATATTCAGTATTCAAACAATTATAAATAACATTGGGATCTACTAAATGAGGGATGAATGCTACCTTTGGTCTATTAGATACCTGGAAGTTTGCAAAGAGTTTCTTTCAAATGAACTCTTCAATTGACCAATACCTTACTATGATATACTATAGAAAATTTTCTATCTGCATTCAACTATTATTTAACCATGTTGATTGAAATATGGTTGGCTGTAAGCAGAAATGGTACTTCAGGAGTGCCTCGAAAGAAATCTCCTTCAAATCCCCGGACTGCTCGCAAAATGAAGACATCGGGATCTGATTCTAACTCAGTCTCATCGTCTCCAAATCCGGCAAGTAAGACTCCAAAAGATAGGAGCCCAAATGTCAAGCCAACACAAAGTCCAATATCTGAGGTACATTTTAAGTTCCTATTAGACTTAGCTTTGGTAATTTCATGGTTACATTGGTAGATAATAACTAGATACCAAGTAAAATTATAGAAGATCTTCATCAAATTTATGTACAAAATATAAATTATTTAGATAGTTATTGAATTTTTTAAAATATATTATTTACTCTATCTTCTTGACCTTTTTCATCTGTCTCTAGAAGAGCGGAACAAATAGGGTCCAGGAATTGGAGTCTCGGCTATCTCAACTCGAAGAAGATCTAAAGAAAGCTAAGGAACAACTTAACTCATCTGAGTCATTGAAGATAAAAGTTCAGAAGGAGGCTGAAGATGCAAAGAATAAGCTTTTATCCATGTCAAGACAGTTGGAGGAATCGCAGCAACAGCTTCTGGAACTATCTAATTCCGAAGACGGACGAATTCAAGAACTGCGTAAAATTTCTCAAGACCGAGATAGAGAATGGAAGTCTGAACTAGAGGCTGTCCGGAAACAGCATTCAATGGACTTATCTGCTTTAGCGTCTGCCATGAATGACATCCAGAAACTGAAAATGCAACTTGAAAGAGCACGTAAATCCGAAGCTACTCAGATTGACAATGCTGAGTCAGCCGAAGCTGAGATACAAGATTTGAGGGTGGAGCTTGATGAAACACTCTCTTTAATTGCTAAGCTTAAAAATGAGGTGAGCCATTGTAAAAAATCTGAATCACAGGCTTTGGAAATTGTTGCCAAAACCCAAATGCAATTGGAAACTTCAAATAAGATGGTGGAATCGCTCCAATTAGAAGGTATGAATGCATCACAAGCTTACCGAAACTCAACTTTAGAGTTGGAGAACTCAAGGTCTCAAGTAAAATCATTGGAAGAACTTGTGAGCAAACTTCAGGGTGATTTGGTCAGTGAAGCCGGTTTATCTCCTCGCTTACCTGCAGTGGAAGTTGTAGAAAGTGAGGAGATAAACCGGCTCAAAGCCGAGCTTGTCTCGGTCAAAGCTGAAGCAGGGAAGTTAAAATCCGCATTGGATGTTGCCGAGGTAAGTTATCAGGACGAGTACATCCGAAGCACAATGCAGATTCGAAGTGCCTTTGAACAACTGGAGAACACGAAATCAGAATCTATTCAAAGACAGGCTGAATTATATGAGGAATTGAAGAAAGCTAAAGCCGATATTGAAGAGTTAAGGGGGCGCCTGATGAACAAAGAGTCCCAGTTGCAAGATGATGATGTAGCTGAGTTGAAGGCAAGATTATATGACAGAGAGACCAAACTACAAAATGTAACTGAAGAGAACAATACACTTAATAAGATGGAAATAAAGAAAGAGGAGTTAGAGAAGAATAAAATCACCGATGAGGCTATTGCTTCCGCCGAGGCAGCAAGGGCCGCAAATCAGGAGGCTTTGACAAAACTCGGCTACATAAACAAAGAAGTTGATGAAAGTAACAGAAAGATAGCACGAGTAACTGAGGAGTTAGATGCTGCGCAGGCATCAAATTCGGAGTTAGAGGCTGAATTAAGGAGATTGAAAGTGCAGTCAGATCAGTGGAGGAAAGCAGCTGAAGCTGCTGCTGCGATGATATCGTCAGGAAACAATGGAAAAATTGTGGAGCGAACTGGTTTAATCGAAAGTGGCTACAACAATTCTATTCCTGGTAACAAGATGAGTTCACCTTATTCAGAAGACACTGATGATGACTCACCTAAGAAGAAAAATACAACAATGTTGAAGAAGATTGGAGTATTGTGGAAGAAGAATCATCAATAGATAGATAGATATATCATATATGCAAGGTTGTGTATGTATCTATGTATAATATGCTTCATTACATACTTTTGTTAGTTACATTGTTAAGTAAATGTTCTAATCCATGTTTCATTGTACTTGTTTGCTTTCTATTATTATGTATGTGTTTGGTTTTGCGATGGACATAATTGATTTTGACAGAATTGAGTTTGACATAATTGATTTTGATAGAATTGAGTTTGACATAATTGATTTATGTTTGGATATAATCATACAAAAGTGAGTTGAACAAAGAATTTGAGTGTACAAATCAATTCTAGAATCAGAAGCTACGATTTCTAGCTTCAAGTAGAATCAATTCTGGAGGCAGAATTAATTCTAATTTTGAGAAACCAAACAAGCCAGAATCAATTCTATACGTCTAGAATCAATTATGGCTGCTCCAAAATTGAAAGCAAACATACACTATATATGTTGGGCATCCTATGATTTTATCACCATTCAAGAAATCCTTGGTTGAATATTTGCCTTAAGAAAGTAGTGTCACAAACATTGTTTTGATCATAGTTTGTTCTTCCTGTTTTATATTATTTTTACATTTTTTGTTCTTCCTGGTAAATTAAGGGAAATAACAGCATGATTGGATATTTTAAAAATATAAAATTCAAGTAAGTTTATGCTCTTTTGCCTGCTACTTTTTGTCTATTATGTGTATATATATTACATTGATTATCAAGATCAAAAAATTATTATCAATAAAAAAATTTGATTTGTGGAGTCTTTGAGTCTAGTGAGTTTTTTAAATTTAAGTATTTATAAAGTGAATAATTTTAAAAGGGTTAAGATCAAATGAAACACACATTAAAAAAATATAAGTGCAGTTGATTATTTTAGTATTTTATTGAATTGAAATGTTGTAAATAGACAATTGTGCCCCTAAGTTTAATAGTATATGTCAAAAAATGAAAAAGGGATAGATAGGTAAAATCATATGTATGTTCTTTTAATAGATTTATAAGATATTATCCATTCGAATTGATAAAATCCATAAAAAAAAACACATATCAAATCTGCCTACAAAGTTCGAAAATCAAATTCATCGAAATACCCATGCATTCAAATTTGGAACGTTGACTCTCAAGTCATAATTGCATTTGTAAATGAATCAAAGTTGATTTGTCAATCTAAACTAAATGAGCACCGCAACAAGTTGAAAAATTAGACAACTCTGAACCAAGACGACAAAATTGAATATATCTATAAACCGCTTATTTAATTAAAATGTGAGAAAAAACAATGCATAAAAGTGATCATGAGCAAAAAAAAAAAAAAAGTACCCCAAAACCACCCATCTTTTCAATGGATAAAGAAGAGAGGTGCACATGAAAATTGAAAGAGAGGTGAAAATTAATTTATTTTGTTGAATGCTTTCAATTTTTATCGAAACATTAATTTTGAAATTAAATTTATAAAAACAATTGTAATTGTGGGTAACCATTTTTTTCATACACAATAGTAGTTAGTGATCAAATTTTTTTTGGATGGTTAAATATTTTTTTACCACTTGAACTAATTCATTGTTTTTTTTTTTTATTAAAGTAAGTTTTTTCTAAAACAAAAAACTACAACATGCACAAAAGAATGCAAGTGTGTGTATGGGAGTAAATTAAGTATAATTTAGTGATCTAGAGTGCGGGTAGCAATCCTCATATGCAATACACCGGAGGCCCAAACGTTATCGTTAAACCGGCCCAAAATTTGGATATAAGAAACTGAGAACAAAACCCACTATATAACGCCACAACTAGCGATTAGGGTTCTGGTCTGCGTTGTTGCTGCCTTTTGCCGCTCGAGCTAAATCCATAACCTCCGAGCTCTACACTCAAGAACGCAGCCATGGGGTAACTTAACCTAACCTAATCTTCCATTACGTTTTCATCACAATCTATTGTGTTTCTCTCTTGTTTAATTTTTCTGGTTTCTCTTTCCGAAAATCGAAACTCAGAACGATGAAGTTATTTTTAACTAGTTTTATATGCTCTGATTTTGAGTTTGTTAATTTGTGTATTCTTATGGTGGATCTGTTTCAAATTAAACTTTTCTATGGCTTTATTTTGGTTAGAATTCTGTTATTATGTTATTTTGCTTCGTACTGTTTAGTTTTTCTACTTTTTTTTATTATATCTATCTATGTTTGATTTGTGTTCGCTATAAGGTCTAGGATTGCTGTATTCAAGGAATTAGGTTTTTGTATATTATATGTAGCTGTGTAAGATCGATGAGACTTGGTTTTGTGTGTTTTTATTTTAATTATCTGGTTAAATTTTATCTCTATTTAAAAAATATGGAATGAAAATTCAATTTGAATAACTGAGTTATGAGTACTTTTTGGCTACCACAGTTGAATATTTAGCTGAGTTGTTGATTTACAAGTACTTTTTGTAGAACATAGTTGAAAATTGAGATAAGTTGTTGAGTTATGAGTGCTTTTTTGAGACCAAAGTTGAATATTTACCTGAGTTGTGAATATTTTGAGACAACAGTTTTTTGTTAGGAATGGTTTAGGTTTACATCATTTTGCCAACTGTGGTTTAAGATCTGCTTTATTTATCTATGTATGAAAGCTAAGCTAAACCTTATGACTTCCCTACAGAAAGACAAGGGGAATGGGAGCTGCCCGCAAGCTGAAGTCCCACCGCAGGAGGCAAAGGTGGGCTGACAAGTCATACAAGAAGTCTCATCTTGGTAATGAATGGAAGAAGCCTTTTGCTGGCTCATCTCACGCAAAGGGAATTGTCCTTGAAAAGATGTAAGAGATATTAAGCTTGGTTTTCATTTATTTTACTAAACTTGTTTAATTTGTGCTTGTGATGCTAAAAATGCATGGTTGGTTTATCTGTCAGTGGTATTGAGGCTAAGCAGCCCAACTCTGCTATTCGTAAGTGTGCCAGGGTTCAACTCATCAAGAATGGAAAGAAGATTGCTGCATTTGTTCCCAATGATGGTTGCTTAAACTACATCGAAGAAAATGTAAGAATTTGCTCATATTTTTTAGTTTGATTTTCTACTCTTAACTTTAATATCTTGAATTGTTTTTCATTTCTTTTAATATTCATATTGTATTTGTATGTGTAATATGTTGTGCTTGGTTGTTGTAGGATGAAGTTTTGATCGCTGGATTCGGAAGAAAGGGTCATGCTGTTGGTGATATTCCTGGAGTTAGATTCAAGGTTGTCAAGGTCTCTGGTGTATCTCTTCTTGCTCTCTTCAAGGAGAAGAAGGAGAAGCCTAGATCTTAAATTCTTCAAATTTCTTTAAGTTTTATAGTTTCCCAGTCATGTTGATTTTGGTTTCCTGTTGAATGGGTTTTATCGACAATTTTGTAACTTCTCATGTTATTTTGTGGAACTTCATTTTCCCTTTTTAGGAACATTTACTACCTTGCATACTTGTGTTTCTTCTCTATCCTATTGCTAAATTATATTGGTCATGTATTGAATTAATTTCGTCTTTTGCGCACTATTTGCCTAGTTAATGTTCTGTTAGGTTTAACTTTCTTGGTCATGAAATGAATTACCTTCATTTAACTTAATGTTCTGATTCATTTGTTGCAAATTTTTGGGTTTCAAGAAATGAATTTAAACACTTCTAATGTCCTGTTTTAATTTTGATCAAACTATACTTTTTTTCTTTTGAGTTGCACTATATTTTCAATAACCTTGTTTACAAAATATTTTCACAATAGTTGTTAGACTCAACTTTCAGTTAGAAAATAGTTGGAATATGATTGTTTTTGATTTATTTAGATAAAAGTTCTGATTAGTCACTTGCAGTTTACTTTTAATGTGTTTACGAACTTGAGATATTTACTAATTATCTCATTGAATATTTGCAAATAATTTTATTTTACAATAGATAATTGAAGATATTAGCACAAAATAAATCCCATATATAATTTCTATATTTATAAGCCACTGTATCTCTGTCCAGAACATTGCCGTGTTACAAATTCGATAAGCAAACTGAAGTACAATGCTTTATAAAATTTTAAAGCAATACGCTTAACTGTTTTCATAGGTTTTATAATACGTCGTACCACAATGGGGATGCCAAATCTAATACTCATCTTTTTTTTTTGGCTTTCACCACCAGTTTAATCTGGTTTGGGGGTCAGTTCTGGCATCAAGTGGTTCCATCCCCCTCTTGATCGCGGTTGCGGGGGATCGAACTGCAGTCCTCCCTACCAAGTTCAGCGTCAATTACTACTGAACTAACTTCGATTGATATCTAATACTCATCTTTAGTCACCCATTAAATTGCATATATTTTGCGTTTTTTAAATATAATTATTTTGCATCAAAGAAAATAAGAGGAGTAGACAATGATTAAATTTGGATCTTTTGTTAATCCAAAGGTTTGATTGCCCCAAAAAATAAAAAAAAGAACATAGTAATAGAGAGAAAAAGATAAACGAATGACCATGATTATAGCATAATGGATTTGGAACAAAAAAAAAAAAAAATAGCATAATGGATAACATGAAAGGAAAAGCTAGAGAGGATCTTGATCCGTGTACACCGTGTAGGTATTTGGTGCACTTTTAGGATTACTTGAACAATGAAACTAGAAAATAAGATGATCACCATAATGATGACTCCACAGAGAATTTTTTCTTCCATCTACGTCCCCACGGGGAGAAAAATTCCCAACTTTGAAGCGCTCCAAACAGATAATCTCCACAAGAAACTCTACTATGAAAGGGTCACTATAATAAATTTCACTAATAACTTTATGGTATCTATTAATAAATATGTATTATTATATTTTAATATTAAAAATGTTTATAGAGCTAAGCCACACATTGAGATACTCTCTCCGTCCAAAATATAAGCAAAAACGTGTCGATGAAACTTGATGTATTTGGTTAAAGATTTGTACCAAATACATTCAATTTTGTTGACAAACTTTTGCTTATATTTTGTGACGGAGTGAGTACTTAGATAGTATTTTGCTGATAGAGCTAAGCCACACAATGTGGGAGGTCTTAGATTGCTTGTACTTGTACCATTCTTGTGTGAATCGGCAGCATAAGATGCCAGACTAGTTGTGCCAAACATATAGTTTTACAAACTCTTGTCATACCTAAATTTCCAGTATTAGGATTTATTTTTTTTGGATTATTAGTATTAGGATCTTTAGCTGTGGTCTTTTTGCATGTTAAGTGGCTCAGGTGAAAAGTTATATTCAACATTTGCAGTGATGATTCACTACTATGAATATTTCAACCCGGAAAATTGACATTTTGAACTGTGGTAATGATCGAAAGTTGTCACATAAATCTCATGTATGGGAAAAGCAAAGCACCCTAACTCTAATTAGAAAATTTGACAAGTTTCACTTAACACTCAACACTAGCATTGTTCAAAAAAAAAAAAAAACACTCAACACTAGCAATGCTAGCGACACATGTGTTTACTACTCTACTGTCAATATAGGCAAACGGAAAGGTGAGCCTGCAATAATATGTATAGTGGTAAATGATTCTTATTTCATCCATATTTTGTAAGCTTTTTATTCAATAATCTAACTGCCACATCAATATATCTATGCCAGTGCTACACGTACCAAACATCTTCATAGATATAATATAAAATAAAATAAAAAACTTCAAAGATATTGATTATCTCTTGACAAACCGGCCAAAAGAGTGAAATTTAAAAATTATGAGGATTAAAATCATAAATTAAGAAAAGGAGAGATCAAAATCCATTTCAATGAAGAAAAATAGGGAGACTAAATGTACATTTAAGCTACTAATTAATATTTCATCACCCACTTGATTCTTTGTCCAAGGAAAAAAAAATCCACTTTGTTCTAATGTATAAGATGTTAGTTCAAATATATATGTGCCACTGCCTGCTGGTCGCTGGGACTGGGAAGATTGCGTTTGTTAATCATTGGTTCTTCAAAATGTTCACTGATTCTATAGAAAACATTACTACATTAACATTAGTCAAGCCTATGTTTGTGTCTTCAAATTTATATCCATAAGTTCAACTTGTCTGCTCAAACAATCAACTTGATCATCATCATACTGAGAATTTCCCTGTGTAAAGCCAAGACTTGGATCGTGTTCACGTCTAATGTGCCCTTCGACTATGGTGCTATTGGCATCCAAGTTACCTACACCAGCTTTAAGATACATTTGATTTCGAACATCCATGGGTGCAACAGCAGAGCTTTCGACATGAGGTAGAGCCATAGAAGTCTCCACATCTGATGATTTATTAAGAGGAACTGGATGCAAAGATTGCTGGTTAACGAACTCTTTGTTTTTAGTTGATATAATTGATCTTGGTGATTGCAGCTTTCCAAGTTTTGCTTTGTTTTGATCTTCAAAAGGACTGACCCTTCCTTGTGGCGCAATAGTGCGTGGTTGCATCCCCCCACGTGGACAGCGGACTGATGATTTCACCTACATAACATAATGATACAGATGAGATGTACTAGTGATGAAGAAAACAACGAGGAATGAAAAAAACACCATTCCAGAAACATGTATTCCACTCGGCAAAACCAATACATTGCTTTTAAGCTATGTGGCTTAATTCATAATTTCGTGATGCAAAGTTTGATAACATGTCCATGAACATTACACAGACAAAATTAGCACCTAAATATATAGGTGAAATCACAAAAAAACAACACTGACCCCTTCAAAGAAGCCAATCTTGGGTGATGGTTGTGGAACATCCACAGGTGCAACAGCGGAGCTTTTGGCATGAGGTAAAGCCATAAAGGTCTTAACATCTGATGATTGATTAAGAGGAACTGGATGCAAAGCTTGCTGGTTAACAAACTCTTTGTTTTTAGTTGGTATGATTGATCTTGGTGATTGCAGCTTTCCAAGCTTCGCTTTGTTTTGGCCTTCGGAAGGACTGACCCTACCTTGTGGCATTATAGTCTGTAGTTTCATCTCCTTGTGTGGAGTGCGGACTGATGATTTCACCTACATAACATAACATAATGATACAGATGAGATGTACTAGTGATGAAGAAAACAATTGAGGGGAAAACACTATTCCAGAAACATGTATTCCACTCCGCTAAACCAGTACATTGCTTTTAAGCTACGTGGCTTACTTCATACAAAGTTTGATAACATGTCCATGAACAACATTACACAGACAAAATCAGTTCCTAAATATATTTATCACAAAAATAACACTCACTCCTTCAAAGAAGCCAATCTTGGGTGATGGTTGCCGTAGGCCTAAAGGTTTCTTGGGAGAGGGGGTAAGAACCATTCCTGCAGCAGCAGTCCTTACACACTGACCGATGGATCTAGCATCCCTAGTCTCCTTCCCTTCCATGCTTGAACTACTCGGAGATATTTTAGAATTTGAAATATGTTGAGCACCATTCTCTGGTAAGTGCTTTCTGTTAGAGATACTGTGAAAGGTAGTGCTTGAACTGTTAAACCTAAATTTAGTCATAGAAGATGATGACGATGACTCTGATGACCAATCACTTGTAGATTTAGCAGGCGAAATACAAGGAGAGAACTTGGTGGCAGACACCAAGCCTGAAAGACTAGAATTGCTAGACCCAATTTTATCTCTCGAAGCAATTCTTGGCGGTGTTCTGATAACTGAGCAAGAAGAGGGTGACTTTTTTGTTCTTTTCAAGGAAATCAATTTTGATTTGCTAATATTATGGGATAAGTTGCTGCTTGAAGATGGAGATATTGATGATTTTGTTTTTGTAGCAACTGATGGACCTAACGGGGATTTGGATGATGTGATAGGTTTAAGCTTGTTAACTTGAGAACCCTTAATGACAGTTGTAGTTGTGTTCATCACAGAATTTACCTTGCCTGAAAATGCCCAAAAAAATTGAAGCGAACAACAATTGAGAACAAGACAACCTCTATAACAAAAGAAGACGAAAAAAGAATCACGCTTGAAGCAAATTCTAACCGCAATTGTTTTTATTTGCCCCGTCCTTTTCGCTTTTGACATGAAGATCGCCAAGGGAACTTCTATTGGATGATATTGTTGAACTTGGACTAGAATTTCCTAGCGTCTTTGGTTGTTTTGAAATACATGGCTCTTCCCTTCTAGCAACAGGTTTCTTTGAAAAAAATAAACATAGAATGAAAGATATGAAGTGACTAAAATTCAATTTCCTGATATACGAAGTGGCTATTGTCTCCCAAGCAAATGCATCAGCTATCATAAGTACATAAACACAAATTCTTCTGAAACATTTCTTTATTTGCTTACCCGTGAAAGGTGTGGAGTAATAGGATTCTTCTTTGGTAACTTCTGTGTGCCTTGCATGCCTGCACTAGGACTCTTGGAGCTTGGAGACTTCATCCAAAACCCAGAGTTATTACAACAGTTTTTCAATTACACCAAACTACTACAACAAAACAGTTACGGTTAACTAATCCATTTACCTTACAAGAAGCCATGCCAACCGCTGTCAAAGCTGAAAGGAGCAGAAGGAAAAACTTAATATGACTAATGTAAGATAAATCAGTGCAACATTAGAATATAGGCAGAGTAAATTAAATAAGACTCAATCTAATTGCTTTTATCTCATCAGAAAGTGACAGGGCAAGATAAAAGATAATAAAAGTCACTTCATGTCATTGCAACTATAATAATAATTAACGCGGTCAATTTAATGTGAAGATAGAAGTAGAAGCTTCCTTGACTTGCATCATTCAGTTTGGGTTTGGAGATGATTGTTTTTATAGGAAAAGTAAAAATTATTCCAAAAGTCCCGCAACTTAATTAAAAATTTCGGATTGGTCCTTCTCAATTTGGTCTTCACATTAAATTAGCCGGTAGAGATTGAGGCAGCCAAACTGCGAAAGCATAAAGCACAAAAGATCCTCCTTGGAGAAAAATCTACTAAAACCAATCTATCTAGCTCTGTAAACCCATGCTATATTTATCTTCACAGTTCAAGACTTGGACATACAAACAAAAATAAATAGATAAATAGATTGCAAGGATGCCAACCGCAGTTGATCAATACCAACTAAGTACTAGGTGCAGATGAAGACTTACAGCCACCAGCTTGAAACCTAGATGGAACATTTCTGTTTGCCCTTGCCAAATCAGACATCCTGCCAAAGTTCTGAATCGAAGCTCTTACATCCTGAAACAAATCAACATCCTCTAGACTCTCCTGAGTTAAGCTATCGTTGCTTCTAGAGGTAGAGATAGACTCACATGAACCATGCACATCCTCTTGAATCGCCGGTAATGATGATGCGCGCTTGTCAGCCTTCTCAACACTACCTATCATACTACTCAACTCCTCAGGGTCCAAAACACCTGAGCATACATGACTCTTATTCTCTTGAACTGAATAACACAAAATAGTAATAATTGCAATAACAAGTATAACATCAATTGTGATAATAAGGATTAAAAATCATTTTTGATGTTCTAATTATGCTTAATTGTAAGCTATTTTCAAAAATCATTTTCTTGAAAATGAAATAGCTATGTTGATTTCCTTTTGAAGAAAATCATTTTTAATAGAAGAGAGAACAAAACATAGGCATGTTTGTTTCAGATTTTTCAGCTTAAATAAAAAAAAATCATTTTTTTATTATTTTACTTGTGTTTGTTTCAGATTTTTTCAAAAATCATTTTTTTCTTCAAAGTGAAAAACTATTTTCAATAACTTTTTTCAAAATCTATTTTTTTGTAAATCATTTTCTAAAAAAATAGATTTTTATAATTGTAAACAAACGAAAAATAGCTTTAGATTTTCTTCAAAAGATTTTTGTCAGAAAAAATCATTTTTTATAAAGCTTAAACAAACATGCCCATAATTTATGGAGTCTATGCTTTTTCAACCATATTAATGGAAAAACTATTTCAACATGCGTAATTTTCAACTTGAATGTTTTTTCAATCAAGGTTTATACTTATTTTTAAAAGTCTCTAAAGAATAATTTCTAAATAATAATAATAATAAGTAAAGTACCGGGACTTGTAAAAAATGCAGTATCCCAAGCTAAGCTCTGGCGCATATTAATCTTGTTGTTTTGAATCTCATTTGGGCGAGATTCCCGCTCCCACTCGTTGATTTTAGTAGCAGCATCGTGGAATTCGTCTTTGGAATTTGGAGTGAAAAATTTACCTAAAGAAACAAGAAGAAGAAGAAGAAGAAGAAGAAGAAGAAGAAGAAGAAGAAGAAGAAGAAGAACAATGGCAGCGTGTGAAGATAATGAAATTCCAAAAATGTATAATGAAGTTCAGAAAGAAAGAAAGAAAGAAAGAAAAGAGACCTGATGAATGATTATGGTGGAAGGGATTGGCGATGAGAGAATCGTCGGCGGAAGAAATGTCGATGAGACTGAGACGTCGATGATCGTCGTTGTTAATGTTTGTGAAAGAATCGTCGTCAGTTTTGGAGATTGTCATTTTCGGTTTGATGTGTATTTGGAATTGAGGATTTTCAGTTGTGTGAGAAGAATACAATACAAGTAGTTTTTGAAAAGAAGGAAAAATGCGGTTTCGCGGTTTTGAATATTGGAATTATGCAATGCTCGTTTTGCTGTTTTTCTTGAATATTGGAATATGTGTAATTGGATTGGGGTGGCGTGGGGTGGCGTGGGGTGGTAATAATCAATCCACAAATGTTACAAAATATTTCTTGTATATAAGAAAAAATTTGATTTTTATATTTATTATAAAGTTAATGTATCTGGACAACATTTTAATCTAAATACATCAACTTTTTGATGAATCTAAAAATTAAATTTTTTTTCTTGAGTAAACAGTCACTTTCGTCCCTGAAAGTGTCACTCGCCGTCAAACAAGTCCCTGAATCATCGAAAATTAAAAAAGAGTCCCTGAATGTTAATTCAGTTAGTCAATTTAGTCCAAAATGTTAAACTTCCGTTAACTTATGATGATGTACCTTAGAACATGCTGATGTGGCATGTTGACTCTAATATTTTAATAATTTGTTGAATTTTTTATGTCCACTTGTCTTTTACATTAATTTTTAAAAAAGATAATAATAAAACACAATAAAATTCATACCAACTATCTACAAAACTGGAAAAATAATATAGTCATCCAAATCTGGAAAATACAAATTTGTTAACTTGTAAACGTAATTGACACAAAATACCAGAAAAATCACCACAATAACAACAGCACTTCGGGTGGTAAGCATACATGAAGCCGCTCAAAAATCTACTAACTTGTTAAGGAATGAAGTTTGGATGAAAACAGTTGGGGTTCTCCGGAAAGTTGCTGGATCTGGTTTTCCGTAGTAGTTGAGTTTGGGAAAATGAGTTACTTTCATGTGCAAGTTTGATTGTTGATGAAAAATAATTGATTTTTGTTTTGTTCTAAGATTATAGGTTGAATGTGGTGCTTCAATTATTTATTGTCTTCATTTATTGAAATGGGTATTATGTTTCTCTTTTCTTTTTCTTTTTTCGGTATGTGTTTTAAGAATATGGGTTTGACACTATAATGATGGTTGATGAAGAAGATGAAGATTTGTGTTTGTTCATCTTTAGTGTATTTGTTTTTATTTAAAAAAAAAATTGATTTTCAATTGTCAATTTGATCCTTGCATAGATGGCTGAGAATTTGAATAAAAAATTGCAACATATCAGTCCAATGTATCAAAGTTTGTGTCAGATCATCATAAACAGACAGAAAAATAACGTTAGGGACTGTTTTGACTAACAGAGGTTCAAATCAGGGACCTTTAAATGTTTTTTATTGATTCAGGGACTATTATGACAGCGAGTGACACTTTCAGGGACAAAAGTGGCGGTTTACTCTTTTTTTCTTATATATAACACCGGAGGTATATACAATGAAATTATACCCCTGTTGATTTATACCCATTTTCCATTTTATTTTTATATTTTAAAAACACAATAACACATGTGAATGATGTCATTGTCACTTATTCTTTTAGCAATTTTTTTTGTTAAGTAACCTAGTGACGAATTTCACTTTTTAAAATGAAATAGTGGGAGTATCTGGATTCGAACCCCGACCGCTAGGAAGAGACTTTCCTTCATTGTGTTTTGTGTTTAGGATTGTACCTTCTCAAGAAATCATCGGCACCACATTGGATTCAGTGACCCGACTTTCTTCTCATTATTGGACGCACGTGATTGGCTAAAGGTCGGTTCCATGGGTCCCCAAGCTAACTCCTCCTCGGCTAGTGTTGATGTGTTTAAACAATAATGAATCTTGGTCCCTAAATCGACTATCCTTCCACATGTGTTATTGTAAGGATGTAGGAACCGGAGGTCAAACCCTATTACCTTAAAATATATATGAAATTAAGCCACTAGGTTTGGTCTAGTGGTGAGGGGTTTGAGTAGTATGTTATAGATCTTGGGTTCGACCCCCAGTTCATTGTAAACCATATATATATATATATATATATATATATAACCGCTAGACTAGGGTCTGTTTGGTTCAGGGGTTTTGGAGGGGAGGCGAGGTGAGGGAATATTTTAAAAAAATTGTGTTTGGTTCAATTTTTAAGAGGGAAGAGGAGGGGAGGGGAGGTGAGCAAAATCCCTCCAAAGACCACTTTTTGCTTCCCCCCAAATTGGGGGGATTTGGAGGGGAGGGGAGGGAATGAAAGATTTTATGATTACAATTCCTAAATTATCCTCAATTTTATTTTTAAATTTCAAAATTATCCTTTTTAAAATTAGGTTATCTCTATTATTGTTTACCTATATAAATTGCTTTCGTCCCAGCCTGGGTGAATTTTCTAGAAATATGTTTGCTAGAATCTTTGATTTTTTTTTTATGCTTCAGCCCTTCATTTCATTATTTTTTTTTGTTATTTATTTTACTCTATTTTGTATTATGGGTATAAGCCAATCGATGATGTAGCTTTTCCGCATTCGTTTTTCTTTTGCTACTACTATTATTATTATGTGGCATTGCGTGCTGGCCATGGCTTGCCTGGAGCAAAGTAAATAAAGTCCATGTCCACGGCTTGCCATGGTGAGATGAGTATCTAACATATGATTTGATTTCTGATAGTGTCGAAGATTATAAGGATTATGTGTGGTTGTAAGATTATAAGGATATAAATGTAATTTAGTTATAAAATCTCCCCCCCCCCCCTCCTCCTGTGAACCAAACATATTTGTAATTAAAATGACTCTCCCTCACCTCACCTCACTTCTTTTGAACCAAACATGTTATATGTAAAAAAAATTACCTCCCTTCACCTCCCTTCCCCTTCCTTCCATTAAAATCCCTCCCCTCCCTCTCAGTTGAACCAAACAGACCCAAATGAAAAAAAAAAAAAAAAAAAAAAAGAATAGACCAGCGATGATGGTTGAGCCTCATAGAAAGATACTAAGCTATATAGTATATATCTTTCACAATCATACAATAAACGGCTCAAGTTCTAATACGAGAGACATTGATAACTCATGGAACACAATTATCAAAATACTAGCTAAAACTAAGAATGTCTATAAATAATCGACATAAAAATTAACAATATTAAGATTTATTGATTAAAAGAAATAAAACCAAGAACTTGAGGTAGAAGAAGGATCAATGCGTGGTGCAACAATCTGCAACTACATCCTGATCGAAACTTGTTTGATTTTTCCTTTTTCTTCCTCTCTTTCCTGTGCCTTTCTTTAGTGTATTAGGCAGAATCTTGAGGCGGAAACTTTGAAGTGAATCTCCAAATATGCTATTCAACTCAACACTACTAAAAGCATCTTCTGCGTCGCAACGTCTTTGGAAAACAATTTTTGCACGTTTAGTCTTCTCTAGCCGTTCAGTCTTCCATTTAATTAGAGGCCCAAATCGGACAAAGATATTGTTGAGAGACATCGTTGAAGGAATTGAATCTAGGTGTTTTTTAAACTTAAGAGTAAGAGCCGTCGGAGAAGACTCGTAAACATGTTTTCCGGCAGTATCTTGATGCATCAATCCCAACTTTGGACTAATTTCAGTAGCTGGTAAAGGCTCCATTGGTTGAGACATGTTTGTACTTTGGAGGCATTATATTCCTTTTATATACTGAAATTTTAATTTTAGTAATGATCATTAAGTTCCTTTTAATTTTTATAAAGGATATGTTACAATATTTTGATTTTTTATTAAGGGATTACATTATTGATGCTGTAAATATGAAGATTTGGTGAGTGGTGATTTTTTTTTTTTAAAGAGAATTTGGTGGCATTCTTTATTAATTTTGTTTCCGCCGAATGTATTTCATAATAATATTTACAATATATATTTCACTCAAAATTACTAATTCATTACCTAAAATCGGTTAGGCCAACGGAATATTGTTAATTTTGTTGTCTCCTACTAAAAAAATTAATCTGGTCGCCGTATTCTCTATCTCTTTTTTTTTTATAACATAAATGATATATCATCGCGTAATGTAAAAGTCAATCTCTCAAATTTTGTAGACTCCAAATTAACTGTAAATCTTCTTTATTTTTATTTATTACAGATATGCTGCAATATTGATTTTTTTTAAAGGGATTACATTATTGATCTTGTAAATATGCAGATTTGGTGACATCTTTTTTTAAGAGAATTGAATTTGTTGACATTCTTTATTAATTTTGTTTCCACCGAATGTATCTCAATCTCATAATAATATTTTACAATATTTATGTCATTCCGAATTACTAATTCATTACCTAAAATAGATTAGGCCAACCGGAATATTGTTAATTTTTTCACATCCTACTTAACAAAAAGTTAATCTAGTCACCGTATCTAGGGTTGAGAATAGGTCAAGCGGCCTACAGACGCCTTCGGCCAGGCCTGTGTAAGTCTGGCTTGACCTATTTAATAATTATTATTTATATAATATTATTATTTATATTTTTTTGACAAAGAAAAAATATATTATCCAGACATAATATTTCACGCAGCACACAAATAGAAATTAGAAACCCTACCTTCATCTCTCGTATTTGTTATTTTATTAGCTTTTAATTACTGTGCTAATCATTTTATTAACTTTTTCTTAATGTTGTAGAAATCATATAAATTTAAATGTGAAATAATCTTTTAAGGCTTGTTTAGCCTATTTAAAAAGACTATATAGAGGCCTTTATGTAACACAGACTTTTAAATAGGCTGCAAAGTCAGACCAGACTTTAAAAAGGCTCAGGTCAGGCAAAAAAAAAATAACATTTGATAGGCGGTAGGCCAGACTCAGGCCTGAAGAAAAATCGTAGGCCAGACTCATGCCTATCAATGTCTGGCCTGTTCCCAACCCTAACCATATAGCTCTCCAATAAAAATCTTTTTTTTCTTTAAACATAAAATCAAGTATCACCTGCGCACAAATGTAAAAAATTTAATCCTTCAAATTTTGTAGTGATGTTGCATATTCAACTCAAGAATTGAACCCGGACTTGAATTTTACCTAGGACTTGAATAAAAAAATTAGTAGTATATGATATTAAAAATAAGTTATTTTTCTTTTAATTTGTATTAGTTGAAATTTCATTTTCTAAAAATCATGGTTTTTTTTTTAAATTCATAATAAAAATTGATATTTTTATTAAAATAAGTATGGTTTATTATTAAAATTCATAGTGAGCAACGTGAATTATTTTGACGGTGAGCAACTTCAAATTTTTCACATAAATTGCGTACTGAGCACTAATCATAGTTTATTAAAAAAAATGAAATGGCTTATATAAATGTAAAATGTACGGCTTTTATTTAAAAGAAAAATGTTAAATAGTGTCTCCGGGACACTGACTAAGCATATAAATAAGAAAATTCTATCTTTGAACTTCTGCATTTAATACATTGAAATTGTAAAAACTTATCTTATCAACATTAAAGTTTTTCTTTTATTTCTATTTTTGGTATGCTTAACAAAGTCCATCCGTTTTTTTAGTGTCCATTTAAAATAGTAACATCAAATTAAGAAAGTATATTTTTACACTTTATCTTTCTATTATACTCTAATTTTAATCCACCAATAAATTCTTATTTTTTTCACACACTTTCTCTTTCCAATAAATTTAATATATTATTAGTACAAAAAAATAAAATTTAATGTTGTGTACCAAAAAAAATAATTTAAAAAATTAGTTTTCCAAATATATAACATTAATTAGTTTTATCGAAAAGATAGTAATCGACAAAGGGTACAATCGACAAATCATACCCTTAAAAATACCAAATGGACAGTTAATTAGAAACGCTAAATCCGACAAAACTGAACAATTAATAAAAACGGAGGGAGTAATAAATTATAAAGGGTAAAGTTCAATTTTAGATAAAATAAGGGTAAACAATAGAAGGAAAAATGATAAGCTATAAACTATAGGCTCAAAAACTAAATAACGTCTGAAAAATAAGATATAAGTGATAAAATAAGCTATAATTTCATGATGAAAAACTATTACCAAACAAATTTTTTAGCTTATAAGCTATAAATAGATCCATAGATTTTGGTTCTGATCCCTGCTATATGTTCACACATATTCTTCAATGACTTTAATCATCATATTGATCACAAAATAGTACAAATAGATCTAGGAAGAAATGGTATGATTTATAAGCAATAGCAATTGTTCGTTTAAAAAACTACGAAAATGTGCCATATATTATGTATATATGATTTTTTTTTTCTTTTCAAAAATGTGCATTGCTAATTTACTTAGCAATTTACACCTAAGTGAGTGTATTTATGATAACATATAGCACCTTTATGGACTCACTTTTGCTTTAAGGAAATACACTGACTTAACCATAAAGAAATTCTATTACTCCGTATATGTTATCTATTATGTAGCAAAACTATTTGCTTTAAGGATGTTCAGAAAGGAAAAGAAAAAAAAAAGAGACCTGATGAATGATTACGGTGGAAGGGATTGGCGATGAGACTGAGACGTCGTTGTTAATGTTTATGAAAAAATCTTATAAACTGCCTTGAAAATCTTATAATAATACATAAAAGCTTATTTATTTGTATAAGTTGTTTCTCATAAGCTCAAAAATAAGTCAATTCAAACGAGCTCTATGTATATTTCATTAATAACTAATAGCCAATAAATAACAAATAACTAATAGCCAATAAATTCACCAAATAAAATAGCCAATAAGTAAAAGAATAGACCAACAATGGTGTGGTTGAGTCTAAACGAAAGACACCGTAAGAATTGCTCATAAAACTATATTTAGCAACAAATTCTTAAGAGGAGACTTATAGGTTGAACCTAAAAAATATATATTTAAAGAATCTAAGTGGAGAATATGGTATCCATGAAAAATGAAGGAATGGATATGAATCATGCAATACAATTTCGAATAACGCTTCTTCAAAAAAAAAACAAACAATTTCGAATAACTATAAAAATTTGAATAGGAAGATGCAGTATAATCAAACACCTTGGGTTTTCAGAATAATAATGCACCAGTCTTAACAAATATAACTTGTCAAACAAAAGTCATATACTAACTGAAACTTCAAACTTTGTTCATATTAGTCCCAAAATATATCCATCATCATAATTAAATGGAATTGATACTATCCCCAGAAGATTTATATATATCATCAACTAGTGAGCTACTCAATTCTATGTATTAGCATGCTAGCCAAATTAATAACTCATCAAAATACTATAACTAAACTGATATTCACATAAACTCACTGATAATTGTCAAGGAATCAAACTGCGGCAGCATCCATGGAACTTTTTTCTTTTTTGCTTTTTCTGCCTCTCTTTCCTGGAACTTTGTTTGGTGTTCGAGGCAAAATCTTGAGGCGGTAACTTTGTAGTGAAGGTCCAAATATGCTATACTTTCCAGCACTACTAAAAGCAGTTTCTGCATCACAGCGTCTTTCAAAAACAACTCTGGCGCGGTTAGTCTTCTCTAGCAGTTCAGTCTTCGATTCAATTAGTGGCCCAAAGCGGCCAAAGATCTTGTTGAGATCCGTTGTTGAAGGAACCGAATCCAAGGATGTAAATTTCAGAGTAAGAGAAGTCGGAGAACTCTCGTTCACATGTTCCACAAGGTTTGAAGGTTCTGAACCCATATTTTCATCAGTATCTTGATACATTAAACCCATATTAGGGCTAATTTCAGCAGCTAGCAAAAGTTCGTCTTTTTCTTTCTGGTTTTTTAACAGTGTCTCCTCTTCAGAAATGCTTTGAATTACTCTGTCAGTCCAATAAGAATCATTGCAACGCTCCATCGGTGTTGGTGGTGAAATAGAAGCTGTAGCAGCAGCTTCTGTGGAGGTTACTACTCCAGTCTCACCCCCATGCTCTTGTTCTAAAGACAATCCCTGCTCCAGAAAAACAGAATCGTTACGGCCGGTGAACTTTTTAAATTCTAGAAAGAAATGTATCATGTCATTGAAGCAACTTTCATCTGCAGGATCCTTGGCAGCTAAGCATAGTTGTGACCGCATCTCATCTAGTGATACATTCTGTAATTGGATGACGTTTCCAGTTTGGGAATTATTGAAACAATCATCAGAAGTATTGTATGCTAATTTCCGTTTTCTTCCACGCTGTGAATTATGGAAATAATCGTCAGAAGTATTATAAGCTGCCTTCGGTTTCTTTTCACGCTGTGAAGTTGATTTATCATCATCAATTTGGGAATTATGGAAATAATCATATGAAGTATCATGTGCTGCCTTGCGTTTCCTGCCACGCCGTGAAATTGTATTATCACCAGCTTTCTTTTCTAACATACATTCACCATTTGGAGTCCAGGAGTTCCCCTCAGACATTAAATCTGACAAAAGTTTTTTCTTTTTGTCGGTCTGCTTCATATTTCGAGAGATGTACTGGGACTTCTGAGAAAATTCTTGGTGGGTTTTCATCAGAATTTGCTCATTAAATTGATCCATATCATTAGCAAACAACTGACCAGGCTCTGCAAACTCAGGCAGTTGAGAATAGCCTTTTGAGTGATAGAAAGCCGACAATTGAGCACGAGCACTTACAAAATCCAGTCTATCAAATTCAATAAATGGTGACTGGGCTAATGATTTAACAAAATTGACAAGTTCCGTCGGTTCGAAAGATGATGCAGCATTAGCAATTACTTGTGTTTTCAGCTTAGAAGACACTTCTCCAGGCGTACGACAAGACAAGCCAGACTCAACCCGTCTCGAGGCCTCTTCTAAAGCACAATCAACAGCATGGCGGAAAATTTCCAAATCACTCTGTTTCTCCATTTCTGAGAAATGTTTGTGAAATGGCTTTATCATTGACACATCATTCCAAGAAAATGTTTGATCCCCAAAATATGCTACCAGGTAACAGTTTTCCTTAAGGTGCCTCTTTGCCTTCTCCGATGCAACTGACGGATCATAGATCTGACCAGGCCACCAAGGATGTTCCCTAACCTTTCCCCATACAAGATCGGATACACGGTAAGCAACTTCAGAAAATACTGATTCCGTAGGCACACTATCCTCCTGAGTGTTTTTGAAAGAATTAAGATCTACCACAAGATCAAAATCACGACCATTGTATTGAATATTCTCGGAGATACCTGCACCAGAAATATTGATATTTGTGGTTTGATTCTGAGTCAAATCTACTTGTGCATCTGACAGAAAGGCTGGCTGTTTCAACTCATAAGAAGAATCAATCTCGTGACAACATATCGAAAATGAATGTTTCACATCCAAAGGCTCTGCTGCATTGACATCCATGTGTTCAACATACGGAAATCCATCCTGTAACTGGTAGGTTGCAAAACCCAAGGCACGAGAATCTTCAGGATTGTCTTTATTAACAAAACTACCAACACCTTTTATAATGCCATCATCCTCTGCAACTGCGGATAATTTTGCCAAAGCAACATTCATAACCTTGTGGTCGCACTCAATAACATCATCTTCAACTCCTGGAACCTCATCACTCAATGCAAGTGCAACTTTCCCCACATTCTCACACTCTTGTTCAATCTGAATAGCCTTTTTCTCATCTTCATTCTTCACCAACCCACATGAAAATTCTCCCAATTTCCCATTACACCCTCCATTAACAACATCAATTATTCCCTTTCCTTCACAAAAACCCTCTTTTCCACCATTATTAATCATAATACCACACCCTGAGTTCATATTATTCCTCCCAGAAAGCATGTCCATTGAACCATTGGTTCCACCAACATGACTAATTAGGGTTTCAGAAAAAGAGACACCAACATTATTAACAATAGACCTTGTTGTAGAATTAAAACCCAAAACCTGATTCTCTTTATCAAATAAAACAGCATCGGCATTTAAATCAATTTGGCCAGAATTGACAGCCATTGTAACCTAAAACCTAAAAATAAAATCAAAACACAAACATGTACATTGATTCATATTTAAACAGTATAAATCATAAAACATTATAAACAAAAAAAAAACAAGATCATCATATGAAAGATGAGAAATTCAAACCTGATTTTGAAACAGGGACTTTTTGTTGTTGTTTGTTTGTAGAGATGAAAGAAAGGGTAATTGTGAATGTTGAATTGATTGAGAGTGAAAGGAACGTTTAAAGAGTGTGAGAGAATCCAACAATATTGAGAGAGAGAGAGAGAGAGAGAGAGAGAGAGAGAGAGAGAGAGAGAAGAAAGCGTGGCACAGTTTGTTTCGGTTTCGTACCAGAAAAAACGCACTTGTAGCAATAGCGAGTGTCAGTGGTTAAATCCAAATGTTTGACACGTGGCCTCGCTGCCCTTTTTTCGTAATTTTTGTTTTTATTATTATTATTATATATATATATATATTATTATATATATAATATCCTTTAAACAAATCTTTCCGTTAAAACTTATAACTTACCCAAAAAAAAAAACAAACCTTTCCGTTTGAACTTTAAAAAATCCTTGAGTTCGTAGTAATTTATTTTTATTATAAGCGCCATTAATTATTGTCTTTTGAACTTCAATTCACTTTAATTTTTGCTCTCATATTGATATGTTATAATAATTTTAATATTTATTTCTCAGTATCTTCTTACTTTTGTAATTTACCGACCTTTAAATTAAAAAAAGACAACAAAAAAGAAAAAATTGAAAATAATCAAAATTCTTACCCATATTTTTTTTTTGTTCTTTGGCGAAAGGTCCGAACGTTTATTTATTTATTTGACAGAATCTTGATACATTTATTGTATCATGGTCTTAAGAATATTTTTTCCGGAGATATTAAATTATTGATGCTACAAATATGTAGATTTGGTGGAAATTTTGTTTTTTTATTCGAAGCATCTAATAGTGATTTTTTTTTTAAAATATCATATTTCTATTTTTTTATTTTTTTGGTACATATCTCTATTTTTTAAAAGTTTTCTAAAATATAATGCCATATCGGTTTCCACCAAAAAAAATTCTTTATATTTGATTCAAAATTAATAATTCATTATTATTATATTTAATTTCCACCGGCTGCATAAGTGAGCTGACCGAAAAGTCAATTCAAGACCAAACTAATGATCATATGGAACCAAAAGTACCGTATAAGGGAAATAAGTGTAGAACCAAAAGTACTGAGTAACCTCTCACACCCACAACTGTCTCCTCCACTCCCACGCCTCCCCACCTGTCTTCCCACCCTAACTGATACATTTCTTCACATACAAAGAAATCTCACCTAGCCAGGGATCAGTCCAGAAAAAATTATCTGACCCGTCACCCACCTTTTTCGAAACACATTCTCCAAACCATTCACCTCATATCTCTCCTAAATCGTCCCGGATCTTCACGATCTCCCTCCACCACATAGATCCAATCCTCCCTCCCTCTGTCAAACTGCCTCTCTCCACCCCATAACGGGCTGCCAGCACCCTAAATCAAAGACCCCCTCTACCCACCAATATCATCCAACACCATTTCTCTAACAGAGCAATATCAAGCTCCCTCAATTGTCTAACCCCAAACCTTCATACTCCTTACATTATTTTGCAAACTAATGCAGGATATTTTCCTAGAATCCTCACCCCATCAATCCAAACATTCACTACAAGAAAATAAGCACTTTGCGACACTTTCATTGCGACAATTTAAAAAAAACTGTCGCAATGTGATTTTGTAAAGACATTTGCAACGGTTTATGCGACAGTTTCTACAACCGTCGCAGTCTTTCTGTTCCCATGACCGAAAATTTCATCTTTGGCGCCTTGTTAAAATGGAATCCCTCTTTTTCCAAACAAAAAAACTGAAAAAAAAAATTGAAAAAGAATCCTCACACTCACACAAAAACACTTCATATGTTACAAAAAAAACACAAAACACTCTCCTTCGTTGTCATTGAGCCTGATTCCGTCATCACCGTTTCTTCACCGCCGTTTCCATCACCGTTGTTTCCTTCTCCGACCATAACCCTAACTGATTTCTTCATCACAGTTTCCTATCACGCCTAATCTACTCATTTTCTTCATCAACCCTAATCCCTAAATCGTTTTCTTCATTCCTTAAATCGCAAAATCGCAAACTGGTTCGTTGCTCTCATTTCAAAACAAGATGATGAACGGGGTATTTCGTTTTCTCTTCAATTTTATTTTTTTTATTCAGAGTCAATTGAAAATTGAAGAAAGAGGGATCTTTTGTGGTTTTGGTGTTTTTTTTTTCCTCTTCGTTTTTGAGATCGTAACTGGTTTGAATTGTTCACTGATTAATAATTCGTTGATAGGTATTTAGCTTATTGGAACTTTTGGGTTTTGTTGATTTATTGCATTTAGATGGAACTCTTGTGAATCACAATACCAAATATTTTTCAATTGGATGAGTTTATTTGTTATCTGTTTTAGTTTGATGAGTTATCAATTATCAAGCTGTACGGGTTTTTTTTATTTTTTTGCTTCTAATGTGTTGATGCTTAAGGCCCTGCACCTGGTGTGTGTGGGTGTTAGTGCCACTGTTAGTTTTTATTTTCCTTTGATATGTGGAGCCTTTGTAAGGTTGACCACAACCAATATTCCAACTGATGGGTGAGTACATCATGTGTATTTATTGAAAATTAGGCATAGTTGGTGCAATTATGTTCACTTGTTTTGTAGTAAAATAAATGTCTTGTTTAATATATGGCTTCATTCTTGCTTGAGTACTAGATTTTGGGGGTTGGGGCATTGCTAATAATTACTGAGCATGAGTGCAAGTTCCTAACTATGCTTGATTGTAAACTTTTGATTACTTTATATAGGTGTTGTGCAAAAAGGTTTTAATGCTATTTTCAGAGACTGTAATGGTATTTCCATTTTCTACTTAGGTTTTATTGATTGAAATTCTATGGTGATTGAATTTGCTTCATCGCCATTTTCTATAATAAGCACTAAATCCCTAATCGTCGACCTTAATCCCTAAATTGTTTTTTCCTTCATTCCAATCCCTAATCCCTAAATTTCCGACGAAGCTTCTCAATTTCCGGCTAGTGACAAAGCTTCTCTTTCTTTTTCTCATTGAACATAGTTCATTGTTTTCATCTCAGGTTACTTGTTCTCTCTTTGAGCAAGTTATCATTTGAAAAACAACTATCAGTTGATTGTATCATAGCTTTGCTTTGGATCTGTTTTTGTTGGTTGTGAAGGTTGAGAATTGAAATTTAAGATTTTGTATGATTTTTATGATGTTTTGTTTTGAGAAATGTTTGTTGGTTTTGTTTTGTGAGGTTTGCATGAGTATATCTGCTTCATACATTTAGCTACTTGCCTTGTGATCTTAATTTCATCGATCATCTAGTGACATTGGATATGGAAAGAGTAAGTTTTTCTATCATTTGTTATTGATATTGATTCTTGTTGTTTTGTTTCGGGAATGGAGATTGATTATTTGATGTGTGTTTGTTTATTAGAAACCAGTGTGCGAGGCCGATACTTGTTGATCCGGGGTAGTACATGAATAAGAAGCAAGATGTGTTTTGGGTTACATAGAGGAGAAGTAAACCAGCTGCTTTCAAACTTTTCACAGGTGAAGATTCTTTTTCTTGTCTTCTGGGGTTTTTTTCCTTTATAATTATATATATGTTGCTCTATGTTTGCATGGTGGTTTTATACTTTTTTCAACATTGCCAGCTTTTTAGTGTTAATTTTGGTTTAGCTTCTATCTTATGCAGCTTTTCAATTGAATTAAGTTTATGGTTCACCACTTGTTGAAAAGTCTTTATTGGTGTTCATGAAGAAGTTAAATGAGAGAGCTTTTGAGAAAATTGAGATAAAAAACTAATGTCAACTTATACAAGAAGCTATTGTTCAAAAAACTCGGTAGTTTTAGTAAGAATTTTTTAGTATTGCATTGGTTTTTGCATTGGAATGTTTTGAATAGGTTTGGGCAATTAAAATGACTAGGCTTAAGAAACCTTTTGTGTATTCATTTCACGGTGCCATGAGTGTCATCAGTTGGCAATTAAAGTGTTGAAGTTTAAGTAACCTTTCGTGCATTTATCTCTTGGCTGCATCTGTTCCCTGGTTGCCTGTTTGCTCAATTGTGTACTATTTGTGTGTTCCTATGTATTCCTTGTACTTGGTTCACTATTTTTTATAAAATTTGGCTTATTAAAAAAACACACACACACTTTTTTATCTCTTGCTTAATTTTGTTCTACCATCAAAGAAGAATTATGATGTTAGGTGTCTTCAGTGGGTTTTAACATAGTTAATTGGATTTTATTCTATTGACTTTGTATCGTAATTTCATACAACAATGATGAATTTTGATTCTAATAGCACCTAATAAGATTATTCATGAAAATGTCAAAAACTCACATAAGAACTTTGAAACACCAAATAAAAGGTAATATACAATTAGGGTTGATTTGTTAGTATATGTTTCTTGTTGCTTACATTTTTTCATTTTCCTCTTCTGTCTTTTGAGCTTCTTGTAGAGTCGGCTTTAGAGATTTGTTACAATATTGGAAGTCATGGTGTACATTGAAGCAAAATTGTATGGATGGAACTAGTAGCATATAAAAGGATTTCCAACTTTTGTAGAAAATGTGGTGTTCATTTTTATTCTAGAGTTAATACATTCAGTGGTGGATGCTTTCTTTGTTAACTTAAATTTTGTTCCTGAATAGTAAATGTTACTAGTAACTAAAACTTAAATATGAGAAACTTGACTAAAATATTGAGTTTCCCTTTCTTAGAGCAGAATCTGATTTAGTGTGCCTCCCTTTTGTTGGTCTGAAATACCGAGTTTCCCCAAGTTTCTTAATATATTTTTTTTGTTGTCTCTTGTTTGAGGGGTTTGGTCATTCATGCAATTCATTACTTTATTCACACAGATAGTGATTGGATTCAACTAAAGATAGAAGCATTTCTCATTTTGCGCAGCCAATTTCTTAAGTCTGCTGCCAAATTTTAACTCTGCTGCTGATTTTGTAACTCTGCTGCCGTTTTCGTAAGTCCTTTCGTCCTTTTGTCTCTTTTCTTTGTTTTCTGTTGCTTTTAGTTTGGGGATTAGTAGATAAATTTTAATCAAGTAATAAATGCATCAAGGGACTTACTATAATGGTGTAGGTACTGAACGCATTGTAGGAATTTGGTTGCTTTATATGCTAAATGAAGATAATGTATGAGTGCACTGCTATTGTATTGTTGTCTAGTTTTTAGGCTTGGTTTTTTTTTTTTTTTTGAACGGCTAGGATTTAGGCTTGGTATTGCTGACTTTTTTTTTTGTTATGAGACACTACTTGTGTCTACAAAACATATTTGCTCTTTGAAAATCCCTGGGGTTGACCATGATTTGGTTTGAAATTAAGATATTTATAACATTTTAATTTACCGAGTTCTATTTTTGTGAGTTAGAGAGTTTATCCTTTGTTTGCATAAGATATCATATTACTATGGTATTCTTGTTATCGGTTCATTTATTTGATGTGTTTAGAAAAGAGACACCATTATGTATATTTGAAGCTATGAACCATTTATCTTGTGGAATTATGCCATGGACTAAGTCAATTTGTTCAATACCGTTCGTTTTTTTAAGTATCCTAATATATACTTATGTTTTTTCAGGTAATTGAATAAGAAGAATCAAGAAATGATTAAGGATCATGAAGCAACATAACATACTAAGGATTAGTTTTTTTCCTTTTAGAGTTTCAAGTTATTTAATTAAATTTTTTATGTATGGATGTTGTCACTATTGAATTAATTATATGAATGAGATTAAGTTATTTATATACATGTGAATTTTAATTCTCGTAATCTTGTATCGATATTATAAGCCATCAAAAGGAATAAAAAAAATTAAAATCATATTTTAAAAAAAATATGCTTGCGACGGTTTTATAACCGTCGCAATCTTTGCTATTAAATATGTGGGGAAAAATATAGGGACAGTTAGGAACCGTTGCAAGAACAACTGCGACAGTTGTAACGACGGTTTTCAAAACCGTTGCAATGTTCTCTTGCGACACACAAATCAGCAACGGTTAGACAACCGTCGCAGATGTGTAATTGCGACACTTGAAACCGTTGCAAACTGCAATTTTAACTGTCGCAAAGTGTTTATTTTCTTGTAGTGATTGTTGTTGTGTTTTTTTGTTTTTTTTATATAATGCTTAATTACATTGTTGAGTAGATAATGTCATTTGTTTATATTTTTATGTGTATTCATTTTATTTTTTCTATATTCTCTCTATAATTTTTTTATTGATTAAATTTTCTATAATCTTTTTATTGTATTCATCTTATTCTTTCTACATACTCCCTCCGTACCATAATATATGTCATTGTGACACTTGTACGCATATTAAGAAATGTAATTAATGTTGTATGGAAAAGAGAAATTATGAATTAGTTTACAAAATTGTCCTTTATTAATTATGTGAGAAAGATAAATTGAAGAATTTAAAGAATAGAGGGTAATAAATAATAAATGATATAATAGAAAAAATAGCATTCAATGCTTCATTGGTATTGTAAAATGACATATAATTTGGTACAATTTTTTCTTCTTCAAAGTGACATATAATTTTGTGCGGAGGGAGCAGGGAAGGAGCCAGAAATTGAGTTTCGGGGGGACTGAAGTTAAGAGTATAATTTAATGAAGAAAAAGATAAATTTTAAAAGTACAACATATATAAGAAATTGTAAGATAAACTCAAAGTTAATATTGTAATTGTAAATCTTCATTTAATGGGCAATTTTTTTAAGTCATACTTTTTGGCCCCTCCGTTATTATTTTTATTGTAATTTTGGTCTCAACTCATATGTTTTGCAATAAAAATTGTGAATTTTTGTGTAAAAAATGTGATTTTTTTTTTTGGGTAAATAGGGTTTTACCTCCTTGCAAAATAGGTCAGTTTTGCGTTACCCCCTGCAAAAAATTTTTTTGTGATTACCCCCTGTAAAATGAAGATTCCATCATTTACCCCCCTCAGTCGACAACATGGATGTTGACTGGACAAAATTGATGACGTGGGATGCATGTGTGGCTTTTCATTCATTTTTTATTAAAGTTTTGTGCCACGTAGATAAATAACTTAATATAATTATTAATTTTTCAAAAAGAAAAAGAAATTAAAAAAAATTGTTAATAGAATTTATTTATAAACATTCTTGTTCTTCTTCTTCTCGGTGTAATCACAAATCAAATCCCACACAATCAACAAAATCTTCTTACCCAAATTTCTCTCAAATTTCACATCTTATTAACAACCCTAAATTATTTCTCTTCTATAACCACAACTATACGATACAAAACTAAGCCAAAGTAACAAAAAATTTAAACTTTCCAAAACTCTTCGATTCTTGGATGAAGGTTTGAGTTATTAATTTAAGTTTAATGAATATTTTTCAGATCTACAGTTTGATGAACTTTTTTGTGTTAACAAGGAATATTTTCCGGAACTTTAGGTTTAATGAATATTTTCCAGATCTGAAAACAAAAATCAAAGGTGACGATGAAGGTTTCTGTGGGTTTCGGCGAAGGTGACGATGAAGGTTTATGTTGGTTTCGTTCAAGATGACATGTTTATGTTGTTTTTGATTTTTTTTTTTTTTGAGAGAAGGATGAAATTATAGCAATATTGAAGAAGATGAACCTTCAACCCCAATTACTATCGTTTTTTTCTTCTTTTTTTCAGTTTTTTTTTAATTAAAAAAATAATAATTATACAATCATTAATGAATTGACAATAAAAAAATAAATATAAAATGAATTCATTCCACTTGTATGTGCCACGTCATCAATTTTGTCCAGTCAACATCCATGTTATCGACTGAGGGGGGTAAATGATGGAATCTTCATTTTACAGGGGGTAATCACAAAAAAAATTTTTGCAGGGGGGTAACGCAAAACTAACCTATTTTGCAGGGGGGTAAAACCCTATTTACCCTTTTTTTTTTTTCACCCTCTGGCATCACGTGGTTCCAGTCTCCTCCCAAATGCAGTTGTGGGGGATCGAACCGCGGTCCTTTCTACCAAGTTCAGCGTCAATCACCACTGAACCAACTAGCATTTGGTTAAAAAAAAATGAATTTTAGTCTCAAAAGATATATTTTGTCATTAAATTCAATATTTGGGCCTTTAAAGCACTTTTTTTAGTTAAAAAAGATACCACTTCTAGAGGGAAAAACATCCGCTAAGGTTAAATTTACAACAAATGTATAAATAGAGATCAAAAAGTTGGATTAGTAAAGGAATACTATTTTCATAATTTTAATAAAATAGGAGACTAAAAGTAAAATTAAACCAATAATATAACAATATATTAGTATAAAAAAATGGTCATGTTAAACAATGCCCCGGACACTTGTTAAGCATACCAAATAAGAAATAAAAGATAAAGTTAATGTTGGCAACACAACTTTTTACATTTTTAAGATATTGAATACACAAGTTCCAAGACAGAATTTCCTTTTTAATATGTGTAGGTCATAGTCCCCCTACTAGTTTCATCCCCGAGAGGGAGTACTTTTTATTGGCTAAATTTTTTATAATTTTTTACCGTGCCGCTTTGGTTCTTCCTAACTGTAGTAAGTTGGTTCATTGCTAATTGTTGCCACTCAATGCTTCTACTACTAGAACCTATTGTGAGTCTACTCCTTCCTCCTCCTGTGGACGATTTGGAAGACATAATTGGAGGGCATGTATGGTTGGGTTCCATTTGTATACTCGTTTATTTATTGGGCGGTCCATTCATAATTTTTGCCACCTTTTTTATAGACAATCCCCCCAAAATGAGTAAAAGGACAAAAGTTAATATGCATAAGCTTTTTCTTATGTATGGTGCATAAGTCATTCACGGCCATCAGATGATTTTACACATGTAATAATCATAACTGAAGAACTTTCTATTTTTGCTTGCTCAATTTCGGCCACATTTTACATGCGATTCGATCACCGATTTCGAAAAATAATACCGGAAACATTCATAAAATCGAACGACGATCAAAACGGTATAAAGAACGTCGAGTTTCGTTGATTATTGAGGGAGAACGAACCGGGTCGACGAACCGGGTCGTCGTGACCCGTTCCTGCAAAAAATGGGTGAGGAAGATGATGAACAGTGACGCGCGTCCACGCCCACTCTCACTGGAGGCGCGTGGGGGCGCGTGCGGTGCCAAGGAGACTCCAAATTTTTTTATTATTTTTACATAAAAATAGTAAATAATTTTCTGAGAATTTTGGGACCAGTTTGGTATTTTTCTGAGACCTGAAACTATTTTTAGTTAATTAAATGAGGTAAATATGCTTTTATAAATATAAGATATTAATAAAATTTTCCCAAAATTTTATTTAGGGTATTTTGAATTATTTGGAACGGTTGGGGATACCTCACTCTCTTCGGTTTTATATCGTCTTAAAAATTTAAATTTATTTCACAATTTTTATTAAGGGTTAAATATGTTTTTTGAGAACAACTCTTTGAAACCATTCCACAGCAAAAATGGTTTCATACCGTTATACACTGAAACCATTAGTCTAGTTAAATGGTTTCATGGCGTTATACACCGAAACCATTATTATAGTTAAATGGTTTTATATGAGCATTAGTGTCAAGATGTTATACACTGAAACAATTAGTCTTGTTAATTGGTTTCAAGATGTTATACACTGAAACCATTTGTCTAGTTAAATGGTTTGATACTGTTATACACTGAAACCATTATTATAGTTAAATGGTTTTATATGAGCATTAGTGCCAAGATGTTATACATTGAAACCATTAGTCCTTTTAATTGGTTTCAAGATGTTATATACTGAAACCATTTGTCTAGTTAAATGGTTTCATACTGTTATACACTGAAACCATTATTCTAGTTAAATGGTTTCATAGCGTTATACACTGAAACCATTAGTCTTGTTATTTGGTTTCAAGATGTTATACACTGAAACCATTAGTTTAGTTAAATGGTTTCATAGCGTTATACACTGAAACCATTATTTTAGTTAAATGGTTTCATATGGGCATTAGAATCAAGATGTTATACACTGAAACCATTGTTATTAAGTAAAACATCACAACCATTTTACAAAACCATGCTACATAAAGCAAAAAATCATATAAAGCAATTAGGGTTAGTTTAGTTGAAAAAAATTTGGATAGTATGCATGAGATATTGGATTCGTTCATTTTTTGATTGTAAAGAAAAATCGATATATATATATATATAAAATGTATGAAATTTTATTTATATTGTGATTATGATTGATAAAACTTAAAATTAAATTGTATGTTTGACAAGTATGCTTTATATATACATGAACCATTCGTTATTATGTTGGGCTTCGAGGGGGTGTATGACGAAAATTAATTAAAAATGAATTTTTATAATATATACTTCAAAGGAACAAAAATTATTATTTAATTGGAAACAGGGGGCGCGCTAGAAATTTGGGGGAGGGGTGCGCTAGAAGTTTGGAGGAGGGAAAAAAATTGGGGGCGCGCTAGAAATCTAGGAGAGGAAAAAAAAATTGGGGGGCTCACAAGAAATCTAGGAGAAAAAGGAAAAAAAAACTGGGGGGTGCGCTAAGCAAAAGGGGGGCGCACAAGTAATGTGGTAGTATATGGGGGGCGCGCGAGTAATGGATTGCCTAATTTTGGGCTTGGGCTGACCTTTGATTGACTTTTGGTGTAGGAAGCAAATATGGTGGGTGTAGGAAGCAAGTTTATGCATGGTGCATAAATTTAGGCTTATGCACCATAACCACACCCACCATATTTGCGTTTCCTCTTTTGTATGCAGTTGCACACCGGTAAAGAAGGCAATTGAACTTTCAAAATATCTTTCCAATTTCACCAGAAATCAACTTTAAGTAGTTTGTCAAAAAAAAATAAAAAAAATTCAATAAGTATAAATTTTGCCGGAAGATATTTTTCGATAATATATTTACACGAGCAATTACTCATTTTTGCCAATCCATTAACTTCCATGTCATAATTTTGCTTATTTGTTATTCCTTCGGGTCTCATGTACTTACAAACAAAAAAAAATTACATCCTTTATGAAAAGCGGTTAGTATTCTTAATCTTGGGTGTAGGTGGCGAATTGGTAGTGGCGATAATATTCATGTTATGTATGATGATCCCTGGCTGAATGGGAGTGATAATAGAAGGGTGTCCTCGCCTCAACCAGCAGGTCTATGTCAGTTATTTGTTAAAGATTTTTTACACGAAAATTATAAAGCGTGGAATATAGCTAATGTCCGTAACTTACTTTCAGCAGATGTAGTGGAGAGAATTCTTGCAACACCATTTGTTGGCTCGGTCAGAGAGGATAAAGTGGTCTTAGAGGAGGAAAGGAATGGATGTTACTCAGTGAAATCCGGTTATAAGTTAACCATGCATTATATTATACGTAGTGACAAATATCATGTGTGGGTCACCGGAATGGTATGTGAAAAGCTCAAGCCCCGCACGCCATCTATTTTACTAAAAGTAATTGTAATTTGTAAATTACTCTTCATGAGAACTTGTTCCATAAGAATAAGACAATTTCTCTTCCTTCCTCTTTTTCGTGTTGCTCAGAATTCCCTCAACTTTATTAGAAGATATCTTCTTATAGAATATTTTATTGCACAAAACGGAACAAAATGGGGGAAACAATTACAAGTTGTCTACAAGTAGTTAAAGTTATTAGTTGGAATATTTTTGAGTTTGTTACTTGTATTGTGTAAGCAATTATTATACTAAACTATCTCTCCAACTGACCATTACTAGTAATATTTTTAAGTAATATTTTTGATGTTCACAACTAATGAAATAACTTTGCATCCATTATTCATCTTTCTCATTCCTTTAGTTTTACGCAAGTGAATGTATGTTCATCTTTTTGCTTGGTTGCATCTATTGATAAGCTGAAGCCCAGGATTCAGGTTATGCGCCTATCGTGCTCATCCACTTTGAGCTCATCCTGCGCTCATTCCTGTTTGTGTTCTTGAGCCTATCTTGATTCTTGATCTAACCATTCCCAGTGTAGCTCCTCCACTGAGTTCAAACTTGACAGCGAGACATGGCTGAATTGTTCAGTATTAATAGATGTATTTTCACCCACTTAGTGAGATTCTGATTGCATGAGACTAAAATCTTGTGCCTTAAGAATAAGTACATGGAATGGAATCTCATGGCGATTGAGCTACAATAACTCTACACCACTTCAAACTCACTAACCTATGCAAATTGCTAAGTTAGGAAGATCAGTCCCTTAGTTTGGCATTGAAAGGGTTCACATTTCCCCTGATGCATAAGGATTGCATGACTATAGATGCTATAGTTAAGAGATTGCTCAAACAATTGAGCAATAAGTATAGGCAAGTTGTTTTACACCTTAAACATACTATAGTACCTAATTATCTATTAGGTACATACTAATCTCTCATTAAGAACAACAAAGGCATTCTTGATAAGCCGTGATATTCCAAAATTGTATATAAGTAATCCAAAAAGACCATTTTCAAAGAAAAATAGCCACTTTTGATTTTTAAAGGTTATTACATTGATTTCTACTTTCTAGTATACAAGTGTACTATATACGTATCCTCTTTTCTACTTGATGTAGCAGATCCAACCTAATGAGAGGTAGTGTCACTCATATCCATCAAGAGGTTCTAACCTCCACTCACTTCCATAATAAGAATTAGGCAAACCCAACCAAAACTTAAATGCCTCAGCAGCTCTTTTTCTCTCCACTCTTCTGTCTTGTCTAGCCTTTGAAGCATGTTTACTAGTAAACATTCTTGAATGCATTTCCACATATATTCTAGTATACTTGGTCTTGTTAGGAGATATCCCATTTTCTTCCATGCAAGCCACAATTTCCAAGGCCTTTTTAAAGAAAGCAGCCCTCACACATATATCAGCAAGTTTATCCAAAAGCCCTTCATCAGGTTTCAAAGGTGGAACAGAAGAATCAGTTTTCCCTCCTTCCTTATTCAACTCACACCTTTCCTTCACTTCATTCCAAAGTATAAGTGCTTCACCAGGTTTTCTTGCCAATGCAATTCCACTGGCAAAACTTCCATAGGTGCTCACATTAGGGTAAAATCCATTTTCCTTCATCTTTTGAATAACTTTCTTTGCCTCTTCTACCAACCCTAACTTGCTATATCCTTCAACCAACATATTCCAAGCAATTAAATCCACCCTAACTCGAGTGTCATTCGCCATTTCGTCGAAGACCCTTTGAGCTAGCTTTGGCTGACCAGACAAAGCAAAAGCTTTCATCAAAGTTGTGTAACTAATCTTTGTGGGAGCTATCCCCTTTGCCCTCATCTCATTAAAGAAGGAAAGAGCACCAGCACTGTCATCAACCAATATACAACCATCAATAAGTATATTATAGGACACCACATCAGGCTGAATCCCGGCATTCTCGTCCATCTCCTTAAGCAGCTCCCTTGCCATGTCCATCTGCAGCTGTTCACAGTAACCCTTGAGGAGAATATTGTAGGTTATCCGGTTTGCAGGCACACTGATTCTTGTCATTTCAGCAAGAACTTCACGTGCCCGATCCATGAAACCAGCTTTCACAAGTGCCGAAACCACAGTGGTGTACGAAACATGGTCAGGGTGACTGGCACTATCATCCTGACAACGCATTGCCTCGAGCATTCGTACCGTATCCGTAACACGCCCTGCCTTCATATAACCTTTCATTAGAGTGGTGTAAATTCTGGTGTTAGGTGTATATGCTTCTGGCAACAAAAGTGCATCTTTCTCATTACCATTGCCATTTCCACTCTTATCCATCATCAAATTTGGAAGCAACTTATGAAAAACAGAATCATCATCATCATCAGAATTTTCAAAAGAATCTTGTGAATTGGACTCTCTAAGTATCCTACAAATATCTCTCCTTTTTTCCCTCATTGCCTGAACAATTTTCTCAGCAGTTTCCAAATCATTAAAATCAACATAAGCAGCAACAAGTGAATGCAAAGTGGTCATACACAAAGGTATATTCAACTGAAGAATCCTCTCCAACACAAACACAAGCAAATCCTTCCTATTATTTCCACAACACAGTTTCATCACAATGTTATAACTCAAAGAATCAGGCAAAACACCAAACTGCGTCATTTCATCAAACACCTGCAAGAACATCTTACCATCACCCAAATTAGCACATGCATTGAGCGCAGCATTGAAAGCCACCGTGTCAGGTGCCGAATCCGCCGCCAAGTTGATGTCAGGGAGCTTCTTTATCCGGCGCGTGACAGCTTGGAAGAGACGGAGAGCCTCAGAAGGTCCCGAAACATCATCGTCAGAGGCGAGACAGCTTACAACGGCACTCCAAGCTTTGACATGCGGGAGGTAGCCGGAGCGAAGCATGGATTTGACAACAGAGGAAGCGTAGAGAGTATGGCCAGCTTTAGCAGCGGCGACGGCGAGTAGGCCGAGGGAGTTGGAGTCAAGACGGTGGAGTTGGGATTCATTACGGAGGCGCGTGAGGATGGACTGTGCGCGCGTGAGAGAAGAAGGAGTGTTAAGGTAAGAAAGCTGAGAGAGTAAACGGCTGAGACAAGTGGGGTTAGGGAGGTGAGTAGAATGAGTGTACACGATCCAAGCTTCCTCTGTTTTTCTTTGCTGTAACAATGTTAGAAGCTTTTGGTCGCGTGGTTCTGTTTTTGAGGTTGTTGTGATTGATGATGATGTGTTTGAGTAGTTTAAGATAAAAGAGTTGGTTTTTGTTTTGGTGTTGATGAAGTTGAATGGAGAAGAAGAATGGTGGAGTGGTGGGTAAGAGAGTGAGATTGGTGATGATGGTGGTGGTTGAAGTAGAGTAATGTTCATGGTTGCTTCTTCTCCATTTGAGAGTTCTTCTGAGTGTTTGTATGGATAAGGATGTTGAATTTGAACCTAGCTACGTTATTGTTTTCCATCCTCATGTTTTTCTTTTTGGACCATTTTCTTTCTTTCCTTTTCTCTCCCTATGAATAAAAGTTTCTTTTTGTTGAGAAAATCAGATATTTAAGTAGTCTTTTTGATATTTAAGAACTAATATAATATAATGATATAAATTACTAATCTAATTATAATACTATAAATATATATTATACTAATTAAAGAAACGAATAGAACAAATAAGTTTGCAAATATGGATCAAGTTAATTGCATCTAACCATATTACTAATTTCTTCTCTTTTAATTGTAGGGACTGGTGCTTCAAGAATCTTAGCAACGAGTATGGAGCGCAAAAAGAAGGGTGAACATCCATTTTCATGGTGGCATGCTGGTATATGTGGAAATGGCGAAACAAATCAATTTTCGATGAAAACTTTCGACGACCATCAAATCATATTCATGTGATCCTCAAGATGGCTAGAGATATTGACAGTTGCAAGCATAATCATATTATTAGAGGGCAACGGAAAAAGGACACCATTTTCATTGGTTGGAAGCACCCACCTGAAGGTTGGATAAAGCTTAATTGTGACGGGGCTTATAAAGAGTCAGTGGATCTTGCAGGGTGTGGCGGTTTACTTCGAGACTCAAATGGTCAATGGATTCAGGGATACACACAAAAGATTGGTGCATGTGATGCTCTACATGCTGAAATGTGGGGTATGTATACGGGAATGAACTTGGCTCGAAGACAAGGAGTTACTCATCTCATTGTTGAAAGTGACTTCAAAGTACTAATTGACATGGTTACAAGAAGATGCAATTTTAATGGGACCACCCCCATATTGATCCGTAGAATCCAGGAGCTCATAAACTTAGATTGGCACATCCAGTTTAAGCATACGTGGCGAGAAGGCAACAGAAGCGCTGATTGGCTAGCTAATCATAGTTTAGCACATAATTCTTTTGATGTAATATCTTTGGAGAGTCCTCCTAGAGAGCTCCATAGTATCCTCTTTGATGATTTTTCCGGGGCTTGCATGCCTAGGAATGTGTGTTTAGTTCCTTAATTTCTTTTTCTTTTGGGCTTTTGCCCTCTTCATGTACCCAAAAAAAAAAAGAACAAATAAGTTTGGATGAGATTTTTTATTACTCTTAAAGTATGCATTTTTAGATGAACCAAAGGGTGGTATTTATATTACTAAAGCTATGAATAAAATAACTTACGTTTACTATTGTAAGTTGACATTTACATTACTTTTTTAAGTTGACATTTTAGATAATATTTCAACATTAATAGTAACAAATGGCTTTCATGATAATTTAGTGGTTTTCCAATTTGTTATAACACTCCCCCGTTGAAATATCTATCACGGTACTTTAATTGAAGTTTAGTCAACGAGAATGTGATGGGAACATACGTTGCCTCGTTAAAAATTTTATTAGGAAAAACTCATTGGGATAAAAATCTTAGGGTGCGTTTGATTCGTAAAACAGCAAGGACCGGACAGAATAGTACAGGACAGAGCAAGATAATACAGGACAGGACAAACATGTACCGGAAAGATATAGGACGATAATATTTTTATATTCGAAAATAAAATGGGTATTTTCGTATTTTTTATATTTGTACTGTGGACAAAAAGTTGTCCCGTGATTTAGTGGGGGACAAAAAATCTTGTTTTTGTCCTGTCCCTTGCTATCTAATTTGTCCAGTCCATAACAAATTTCAAATCAAACAGAGTACAACAAAAGTTGTCCTGTTCAGTCCCCTGTTTTTTAGCAAATCAAACGCACCCTTAATAAGGGAAAAAGAGTACAACATTATGCTCTCCCTCAACCAAGCACATGTAGTTCTTCAAAGATCTTGAAGGTGGCACATTCCAATACTTCGTACGTGTTTCTTGAAAACTGATGTAGGAAATGCCTTTGCGAAAAGATCCGCCACATTAATATCAACCTCTTTATTTCTTTCTAGCTCTTTCATGAATGAGAAATTTTTTGGAGGATGTTGGTTCTATCACTTTTGATCCTTAACTTCTCCAAAGAGTGTTAAGTATGAACTTGAGTATTTTTGTGAGCCACTAAACTAATAAAGGCAAAAGTAGAAGTAAAACATAAAGATGAAAGAAAAATGGTGAGAAATAGATTTGTTTAGTTGATTGTGTTTTTAAAATGAAATGTACAGGAGCTATTTATAGGTCAAACTAATCCCACTAGTCAAAACACCATGACCTACAAACTTTAGCCTTGACCTTGCCTCATTTATGCTATTCTCGCAGGTAGTATGTTTCTTTCTTGGGTGTATGTCACATGTGGCGGAGCCATACAATGTTGAAGGGGTTCAACTGAATCCCATGGACTTAAAAATCACATATATTCATATATTCAATAGTTGGCATCAAATTTTCCATTAAACTATATTTAGTTACCTACTACCTGCTTTATCAAGTTTTCAATACATGATTCATCGCAGGTGTTTATTTTGCAGTCACAATGCATAAATGAATGGAAGTAAACAAGTGGAATGAAATTTCACTGAAAATCATATCATAAATAGCAAAGCTAGCAGGCTAGTATTATGTTATCACTGCAAACGGCCGTTAATCATTAAGGTCCCTTCCATATACAAAATACTAGTACTGTACAAAAAATATTAAAGCATGACCACTTAAATAAATTGCCCTCCGTTTCTATACAGCGGACACAATCGAAAAAACAGCTAGTAACTATCGGCAGGTTATATACACCCCCCAACATTTGTAGTCAGTGAAGACAGGAGCTTTGTCCCCAAGAAAGTAACTTGTTTGATCAGCACTGCCAGCAACTGGTTAAATACTAGTACCCCTTATCTACATCACTATCAATTACCCTAATAATTACACCTTCAAAATCCAAATACTTATCCAGTCAACAAGAGAATGAAGTCATGAAAGGTGGAAAGATCCTTGACCCTCTGTTATGGCATACAAGAGCTTCTCTTTCATCTTCAACTGAAATTCAACAGTGTCAGAATATTTAGATTTCTTTTTTTAAAAAATATTTGTTGAAAGTGTTTAAAAGTTTGAAACAGAAAAATTGATACGGTACTTTTGACGAATAAGGAGGTAGCTTAAGGTAATTTGCACAAGTCATCACACTAGGTAGGTCTGTGTCTGCTTGGTTGCTACAATGCTGTTGAACACACAATATAAAAATGTTACAAAAAAATTTAACAAGAAAAAGGATATGTTAGTGTAAAAGCCATGGTGAAAAATAGTGTATCAATATAATTTGTAGACCTTTCGGACAACTGTTAACTTTGGATTGAGAGATGCCAATCCTCCTGGAGGAAGTCGGGGTGTACCAGTCACGAACTGGAGAAATGCTCGTCGCTGGCCATGGTCAAAGTCTCGGATAATTTCCAACAACTGAGTCCCCATGACAGAAATTCAGTCAAAAAAACTAATTCAGAACATAAGATCAAAAAAATATCTAAAATTAGATGTGTGTATATATATATATATATATATATGCTTACATTAACAATTGGAGGACTGCTGGCGGTGTAACCATGATCGAACTTAATGTGATCTGCAAGTTCATTGACCTGCTAACAAGACATTACTATGATTAAACCTTTTTTTTAAAACAAAAAGTTGTTTTTCATTCCGCTCACTCAAATAGGAAAAAGAAAATACAAATTGATTAGAATAAATTACATACAGCCCAAGAATCATTCTCTCCACAAAGTATACGCTCAAGTTCTTCTTCGTAGAAAATCTGAAGATGTTCAATGGAAAAAACCTACAAGTTTAAAAAAATAATGAGAATCCCAACGAAGATACACAAGACATTCATGGGCGCTCTAATAGACACAAATAAGAAATAACTTTGACAGTCAAGTCACAAAACCTAGTTCTGACAATATATTTATTGAACATCATTTTTGCATTGAAGCAGTCAATGCAATGATCCTAGGATTGTTAAAGTATTTCAACTATTATTAAAGACAAAGCAAATGACCTGGTTAAAGCCGGATTTAAAAGCTTCCACTTGTCTTGAAATTCCAGACTTCACGGTTGCATCCACAATAAGTGAAACATAATCCTCCAAGTTTCTCATATTTACCTACCAAAAAGGTTGAAAATATTAAGTTTATAATCTAACAACAAAAGGGTTAAAAAAAAATTGCAATGCAAAATATTAAGCAATATTTTACCATGGTGTGATCCGACCCTGAAGCAAGAACAATATCAGAATACCCAGGAAGAGTAAAATCAAGACAAAGATCCTCTATTCTGGAATCTCGAAAGCTTAGTCCCTGCTCCAACTCAGAATTCCCTTCAAAGACAGATTCCAAACAAAATTTCCTGTTAACTAGTGCTTGAAATTCATGCAGTACCCTACCAAGCTCAGGATCAAGTGACTGTATGTCGTAGAGACAAAGTTCCTAAAAAGACAGGTTATAAGCAAATAGAAATGATAAGTCAGTTATAGTGGCCCTCTCGTTATACATCTTACTACATGACGCAAGCTTTCCAAAATCAATACCTTTCCAAGAATAAGTTTATAGAAGGCTTTAGAAAAGTGGAGATCTAAGACCCTTCCATCTTGAAGTGCTTTAGCAACAACTTGACCTAAAAGGAAAAATCTATTTGTTACTTCAGAGAAGTGTATGCCACCAGATGTATCTTGCGTTGACAACCATGGACGGGGAAAGAGTCCATAAAAAGAATGGATTCCAGTTTCCTCAGCCTGCAAGTTTGTCTTTAAGGTATATGAAGAAGCATCCTCTCTCCACATGCCCGAACCAGACTTCTGTAACTCCTGACACACCAAGGTATAAAATTCCAAAGTTGGTCCAAGACCAGTGCCCACTTCTTCATCATATTCCACTTCAAGAACCACTTTATGACTGGCATGTAGTTTCATCATTTGTGCAGCAGACTCCAAGATTCGGTCACGGTAAACTAAAAACTTCTTTCGAGGCAATACACCGTGGCTCGGTCGCCTGTCACTTACTGTTTCAGAAGAAATGTGAGGTGGTATCCGTGGCTGACCAAATGCTGCCAGTTTGAAGTACTTGCATCTTGCTTCAAAACTGAATAGGAAAGGACAAGAAGCCATTAACTCATTACACCACAAAGGCATACTGCCAATGCAGACTGCCAAAGAATCCCTCATCTGTTGCTCCAGCTTCTCTGTCAACTTGCTGCTCACAAACTCATTTAGTTGAACAGTAGGAACTGTTAGTTTTAGGCTATCCAGATTATCAGCTTTACCTTCAGCAAAAGCACAAATTCTTTCGCGTGACATAAGATGAAATATAAATCTGTTCATGCCTTCCAAGCTTTTAAGAAGAAACAGAATGTCATAAGTTGGACTTGACTTCTCCAAATCAGAAACAAGTTCACAATAGAACATGTCTGATAAAAAAGGTGTCTGCTGATAAAATGCTAAAACTTTATCATGAGAGAAATCTTCAGATGAAGAATGACAATCCGAAGGCATTATGTCCTCAGATTTCACAGCTGTTCTATAGGTTAATGTATGCACATGACTCCATAATTTCGCACCAAAACCAGAATCATTTTGTTTTATTATTTGGTGAAGAATTGCCTGATATAGAGTCAATTTCTGATCTAGGGGTTGTTCTTCAAGGTAAAAAGTAAGTTTATCAGCAGATTTGTTGCTACGAGATGTTGGATGCTCTTTTTCTAGTTTTGAGTCTGGTTCTGCAATGAAATGCATTTCTTCATCTGCAATCTGTTAGAAAAGACAGTTTAAATATATGTGAAAGTGTAACATAACTAGACATACTTTGACACAAATAACATACAAGAATGTTCTGCATTATATCCTAATTAGGAACAAGATTAAAACCTGCATTCCAGAAGAATAGTCCCCAGCATTCACATTGACTGCTTGATCAGGTCTAGGCTTTGATGACTTTGACTCTTCTCCCTGAAAAATCAGTATAGTTGAATTTATTTATTTATTTTAAAAGAAAACACTAATTTATGAAACAACCACTCATTCCCCCCAAAACAAGATAAATTTACTAGGGGAAAACATAAATAGGCTGTCACTTCAATAAACCAGTGACAGTGGTCACAAATATTACCTGTGATTCACGGAGATCTGTCGACATGCCTGCAGGTGCCGAAATTGCTGGAATTTCTTCTAGGCAGGAACTTGTATTTGATGGCAATTGAAGCGGTGGACTTTCTGGCCTTTTCACGCTAACCTTTGGCCATAGATATCTTTCAATGGAGTGCAAAGAAGAAAATGGGTCGACGGTAAAAAAATCCTCAGTGCAGTCACTCAAGCAAGTTTCTTCCTCCCCCTTGACAAAACGGACTTTCAGGCAAGGATAAGGAATGCAACATCCATTAGGAACAGTAGCAAATGAATTTCTCATTTTTTGTACATTGCTCAGAATAATAGGGAAAGCTTCCAATGAAGTCAGTGCACCCAACAGATTCCTGATTAATACAGAAAGGGGTGTGTCGCCAGAGAGAGGCTGAAAAATACGTAAGCATACACTAGCAAAAGCCTCAAAACGTTTTTCTATGACAGCAGTGTGACCACAAACACCATGCACCCTGTTGTTTTTCCTCATATAATGGCCAAGAGATAAATAATTAACAAGTGCTTTGGCAACTCCACTCTCAATAAATTCAAAAGTAGAAACTTCTTCCTTGCCAATAAGCTTATCCATAATTTGATCCAGTACCCTATTGATCTTCTCTTCATACACAGCAAGAGCACTTACGTCAGTAGACATGCTCAACAAATCATTAGACAGTGCTCTTAGATTCTTCAAAATATCAGTCAATCCTTTCTCAGAATCATATAGTTCCGGTGCTAAGTATTTTGTTTTAATATGCTCTGCAAGATGATGAACAGAGTCTTTGTCAAGTTTGCAATTTCTGGCTTCTGATGATGTAGGAGATTGGGTAGTTGAAAATGTGTAACATAGACACTTGAGGACCTCCCTAGAAGCAGACCTTTGACCAGAGTCTAATGACAGCTGAATGCCACTAAATACTGGGTACACCGATTGTGATGATCTTTCAGGTGTTAAGAGTGCCTCAATGGCAAAAAAGACACCCTCCTTTATAAATAACTTTAAGAAAATATCAGAAAAATTTTGAAGGATTATCTCAGCAATCTGTAAGGCTAACATTAGCATATGATGATCCTTCCGAGTGAATACTCCAGCCAAAAAGCTGTCACATTAACCAGATAAATCAATACGTTAACAAAATATAAATAATATTGCAAGTCCGAGGATAAGAAAGCCTGCTTCACCTTGAAATACTGGCATTCTTCAGCAGCTCCACAAGCATGCCAGATTTGGTCAAACATACAAACTTGTACATGACAAATAGACATCCATGGCAAACATATAAACTTGCACCAGAATTAAACACCTGTGCAAAGATGAGATAGGTTAGGTATTTAATTGTAATAATCATGAAAGAGTATTGAGCTAACTACAAGAAAATCAACTAACCTGGATTAACATGGGAAACACATCCATCCCAAGCTTCTGCAGGAGATCTGGATGATTAGCTAGGAAGGATTCTTTGTCCAATGCTAGTTGATTATTCTGATCTTTTTCCAGGCCAGGGAGAAGTTCATTGAGCAATTTGAGTACTTCATATACCTAGTAAGTCGACAAAAAATAAGAAAACCTTTCACACTGTTCGGTACAAGAAATCTCAGAAATCACACAAACAAGAATCAATTAGAAGAAAAACCATCCACTGTTTCAGACTGACACTACTAGATAAATACTAAGAACAAAATTAACCAATTGTACGAAAATAGTAATTTTACCTCCAAAGGCTTTTGTTGCATAGGTAATAGAATATAGCTCAGCTCATACCATAATAGTTTTAAAAAAAATGAATAGAACATTTATACCATTCCTCTAAAGTACAGAAATAAATCATTTCAGCCTCATCAGAAATTTATGCAATTAAAACTGTCCACATATGAAACTGGCCAGTGATAAAAATGAGTCATTTAACCCACCAAATCGATAAGAATTAAAAATGTGCGATGCAGAGATATGGAATGCTGACAATCAAATACACTCTGTAGTTCATGTCATAAATTAAATTTAAAATAAAATTGAATATGATTTTGAAATAGAATAAAGCAAGTCATCACTTTATTCAGCAACAACTATAGTTCAATATGTCTTATTGCAGCCTTCTAGATACATTTTTCACTTAGCTTCCTAAAAAGCAGCGTGTCATGTTGGACCATAAAGACTTCCCAGTTTGATAGGCTGTTCCAGAAGACATTGATAGACATTCGTCTGTGTTTTTCAACTTTTGGCACATTGGTGGTGCAAGCAGGTGGGTCAGGGAGCATAGGTCGCACGGTGAAGGACCAAACCTCAGATATCCAATGCTAATCAAGCTACAAGCTCATTGGATTTGTGTTCTCTTTTTCCTAAATTACTTTCTTACAGCCATGTGACTAGGAAGTAGGAAGTCACATGTTTGAGTTGTGAAATCAAACACTTAAAAAAGTAAAGACTTCCTACAGCAGACTCAATGAATCAGGTCCCTCCTTAGACCCAGTTATGATGAGAGTTTTAAGGTACCAAGTTACTGTTAATGTGTAGAGGAATGACTCTTTTAGGGGCTAGTGGCAACATAGGGATATTGGCTTAGATTCTCGGAAATGAATATTTAATTGTGGTCCTGCATTATTAGTACAATTAATATGAAAATTTGCCAATTACTGAACTTGTGACACAGCTAAATGACGATGCCAATATATTCCACTTTTAAACAGGAAACTTGTCATACTCTAAAACTGCACACCGGTAGAAAGACAAAAACAGAGCCAAAGACAAAAACAGAGCCAAATCCAAGCCGCATACCCGATTACAGTGTCCACCAACAAGCTGTGAAGTTGATACACCATGTGAGAGGTCAAATGCAGATAATATTTCTCTTAATATGCTGCCTATATTTAGCTCATATAAAGTCCTGAAGGCTACAACTGATCCCGATGAAAGTTTAACAAGTAATCCTATCAATCCCTGTCAAGGAAAATAATAGATTCATAATTTTATAGCATAAGTTCATACATAATAAAATGGAGAACTGTAGGATACGAAAATAGCATATAAAAAATTGCTTACATTATAAATTAATTGGGATAGGGTCGCTCGGCCATTTACACTTAAGAGATGTGTGACCTGTTGAATCAATCCATGCTTACAAAGTTCATCCAACATTTCTGAGGAATGAGAAACTCGATCAACAATTTTGATTAAGCAGGTAGCAACGTTTTCGACAAGCTGTGGAAGTACATTTGCACTTCAGTATACAATACAAAGAAGAAATTCAAAACCGTTACAAATACAAAAAGTATAATATCTGAAGTCCATTCATCGGTACCTGCCGATCCTCATATAGAAGAAGATTGCATAATATGGGCACGGCCTCCATGAAAGGCGTGGGGCTTTCTGAGGGAAGCTTCTTGCATATGTTCACCACAGTAGAAAGAGCCACTCTCTGTGAGAGGAAAAAGAGAGAGATCAGTAAAATAAGAAAATTATTCTCTACTCCTCTAATGACTTAAATGGTAAAATATTTTTTATTTTAAATTTTTGGTTTTTTAACAAAAAATAAACTGCCAATACTTATGATGATGATGCCTTTGTATTAGATGCTTACCTGTATACTTGTTGAGAAGAAATCAATATAATTTAGAACAGCCATAATTGCCCCAGCCTGCAAGCAAGCAAGTGGTTGTTCTCGCGATATTTTCTCCAATGCTTGAAGGCACTGAAGAAATACAATATCCATAACTTATATTCCTTTCCTTCTATCAGAAAAACAACAAAAGAAAAGCAAAAAAAAAAACATATCTTGCAACCAAATAAGTACCAATTACCTGTTCAGCTACGTCTTGGTACTCCATAGTCAGCAACCTTTGACATAAAGCAGAAACAGCATCATGACGAACAAGAAAACCAGCTGATCGAGGATACAGATCACATATATAGGTGATAGCCCTTATAGAAAACAACATTATATCCGGGTTACTATCATGCTTTGCCAGCTTTACAAGTAGTGGTGATAACAAGTCTGAAGTCATGCTGGAGAGTGAACCCTCTGTGCAAAATGATAAGACTTCACAGAGCTCAGTAAGTACAGCCAACTGACCAGAAGGTTCAGTCTGTCCACTCAAGCTTGATATAATGTTTTTAAATTTTCCATGATCACTCGATAGTCTCCGTCTGTGATATTCGTGGAGACTGCTATGATACTGCTCCATTTCATCTGAATCACATGATCCATAAGCTGAATCCTTCTCTGGCTCACCCTCTGATCGACTTGAAGCCGAAGCAGACGAGGAAGTATCCATGTCATTATCATTGGGCTCCACTGTGGATTGTGTTGAATTTATATCGGTTTGAACCGATGCGGTTGAAGAACTAGGTCTAAAATCGAACGAACTGCACGCCCTCTTATCAGCAGGCAGTTCATCTACCATTTCTGGACGCTTTTGACCACGACTTCCCATTAATTGCTCCTACCCCCAATTTGGAAATTGAACCCTGGGCAGTACAAAAATCTAGTCAATTTACATTCATTATTATATAATATAATTCCTACCAAATAAGTCAGATTTCCGAGCCGGAAACAGATGCCGTTTCTGTTCCAGTTTAGGAAGAAAAATAAAAAGGAAAGTTCATAACTCCAATCTAGAACAACAACCAAACTAAACTATACCGTTAATCAAAGCTTTCCTTAATTATAAACAGCACAAGTAACCATTTTTCATGATTTTCAACATCGCCCAAAAAAATCTTAACACTCACCCAAAAAAAATTAACAGTGCTACGAGTGTGGTGATGATGCATTCTCATAACATCATAATAATAACATTACAAACCACTTTAACCCAACACAAGCAAAACCAGTCACATTAGGATCAAAAGACTAAACCTAAAGTCTCATGCTAAACAAATCAAACACAGGTTCCATCATTGACTTTAACAATATTGTGCATTAAACATATGTTAAACAAAAAATTACAAAAACGAAAAGAAAATGAACAAAGCAAGCATAATAATAATAATAATAAAAAAAAAAAAAAACAAAAACAAACAGAAACACACAATGAGAGAAAAAAGAACAGGATCAGTTAAGAACATAACAAACACAATCAAACGAAGTAGAAAACTCAAAAACAAAACAGAAACAAAACTTAAATGGTTATATCTGATAAAATACCTAGTTTTAGTTGTTAATTGGTGTTCGAGAAAGTCGAAGACCAAATTTTTGTATGAACAAAGTAAACGATTTATGATGATTTTAACAAAAACGCTTTTGTTCTTCCGTTCACTTTATCATCATGATGATCATCGCCAAATTGTTTGTTCTGCGAGATAGAAAAATAATAATAAGCGATTGAATTGATGTTTAATAATGAAAAGGAAAAACAATAATGAAAAAATTAATTAAGAAAAAGAGATTGAAGAAAATCAGAGGAGGTGATGGTTACAGACGGAAGAAAGCTTGAAAGATACAATAGAAAAGAAGAGGGTGGTGGTGATAGTGTAAATAGTATTTTATGTGGATGATTATTTTGGTTAATTTACCGATTATTAGTCTCGTTGATAATTCTATTATTATTTCTTGGGGGAACGATGTGGTGTTTATATGAGGTGTCAAGCTTGATGCAATGCCTCAATCAGTAGTAGTAATCCTTATTTTGTGATCGTGGATATAATTTATAGGTATAGTTGTTGTGACTTTGGATTAGGTTTTTGATAGGCTTAACAATGAAGCAATTGTTAAATAGCGGTAAATTATTTTTATTTGTTTTTATTTTTTACTATTTTTTTTTGGCTTAAATGCAGTTTTGATCCCTCTATTTTGAATTTTTTGAAGTTTTGGTCCCCCTATTTCAAAAACCAACTTTTTAGTCCCCTATTTTAGATTTTTTTTACTTTTGGTCCCCCACCCACTTCATTTTGAGTTAATTTTCATGATGTTGCAGATGACACATGAAAACTACAATTACACGTGACATTATTGTTTATTTTATTTCAATAAATCATTTTATTAAAATTTATTTTGATTAATAAAATATTAAATAAAAAAATAAATTAAAAGAGATTAATCCCAAAAATCCCTACTTTTCCCAAATTTCTTCATCTACGATCATCATCTCATCTCAAATCTAGATTTCTTCCTCATCTCATCTTCAAAATTAGGGAATGCTTTGTTGAGTTGGTTTCCCTTTGGGTCTGAAGTTTTATACTATGAGGAAAGTTATAGAAAAATAAACTTGGACGGTAAATAGGTAATTTTATTGATATTGGGAAACAATGAACAATTTCCTGATTGAAAAAACATGGAAAAATTTCTTGTTCACATTAGTGAGATTTTTGGTTACGAGGAGTTAAGTGGAAGAAACATAGAAAGGTTTTGGTGGGGTTGGTGATGAAGTTGAATAAATTTGGATTTTTTTTTTGTTGATAGACGAATAAATTTGGATTTGGAAAAGAGAGGATGAACACAACTATGATGGTGAAGAATTCTAGGAAAATTAGGGATTTTTGGGATTAATCTCTTTTAATTTATTTATTTAATATTTTATTAATCAAAATAATTTTTTTTACTGTAATCAAAATAATTTTTAATAATATGATTAATTGAAATAAAATAAATAATAATGTCACGTGTAATTGTAGTGTCCATGTGTCATCTGCCACATCATGAAAATTGCCTCAAAATGAAGTGGGGGACCAAAAGTACAAAAAATCTAAAATAGGGGGACTGAAAAGTTGGTTTTTGAAATAGGGGGACCAAAACTTCAAAAAATTCAAAATAGAGGGATCAAAACTGCATTTAAACCTTTTTTTTTAACAAATTATCACCCACCAATGGAGAATCTCACCGGCACAAAGTGTACCAGAGAGAATCTCAAAAACATATAACATGGAATCAAATACATTGAAAACAAAAAACTTAATTGATGTCCATAATATATAAACAAAAGGGCTCGACCACACATGTGAGAGTGTAAACCAAGATTGACATCAACAAAGCGAATGTAACTTAACTTTATCTAACATTTGGTGAATTGGAGTTTCCTTAGTCTTAAAAGATCTATTGTTTTTAGGGTTGTCAATTTGCATCTGGTGGAGCAGATCCCCGCGGGGATTGCCTTGTTCAAAGCTCCGAAAACAATAATTTTATCCCCGTGGAGATGGGGATTGAGGCAAAAATTCCCCCGCGAGCACTTCGGGGCATGGATCAGGGACGAAGCATCGGTCCCCGCAGATTCCCTGAATCCGTCCATATATACACTATATATTATTATTATTAATATTAACTAGACTCTTACCCGTGCAATGCACGGGTGTTATTTGTTGTTTATAATATAACGTCAACTAAAAAATTTAAATAATTGAAGGAGGAATGACCTATAGTTGAAACTTGAAATAAATAAAAAATCATGAACATACATTTTTTTAGGCAATGACATACATAGTTCATAAGTTGTTTTTTTGGTACAAACATAATTCTTCAAATTCTTCCAACTTTGTAACCAAAAATCAAACAAACAAATCAATTATTAAGCATAAACAGTGTCAATTACTCGGAGAAACACAATTATACATATAGATAAAGTATATCAATCTCTAAATTAAAAGCAAAATATATATAATGCAAACATAAAAAGTATAAATAAATAAAAAATAATACACTAATGCTTCAAAAAAAAATAATACACTATTTAATATATATATATACTCCCGTAATAGAAACCCAAAATAAATAGTAGCATATATAAAGACAATTGTATAATAGTAGTATTATATTATAAATATATAAGCAATCACACCAGGTCTTACTTCCATGATGATAGTAATATCTACCTGGACAAAAATTAAAATAAAGTATTTGTTAGATCAACCAATGTAAATTAGTATATCTACAAAACAAAAGATTTTGTATATATTCAAAGCATATGAATTAAAACTACTGCTGTAAATATCTTGAATGCAAGTAATCAAGGGAGGAAACGAAAATAGTTAAAATGACGAACTATTACCTAATACCATGAGCAAGCACATTAAAAAAGAACTACATGAAAAAATAAGAAGGATGAAGAAGTGAATGTTAAAGGAAGATAAAAAAAAATATAGGTAAAGAAGAAAATCAATTATTTCCAAATGACTAAGGTGGTGGAAAGAATTGAAAAACAAACAAAGAAATAAAAAAGTATTTATAATGTCCACCGAAAAGATAGGTGCTTATATGAAATTAAATTTTTACAACTTTTCATTGCTTAAAACAACTTTTCATTGGAAACCATTAGATTTCTTGGTAATTAAAATGGGCATATGAAAAGGATAATGATATATGAATAGAAATGAAATGAAAAGACATATGAATACTTCAAATTAAATGTGGCATATGACAAATCATTAGAAATAATGTGGCATGTGGCTAAATAAACAATTAATTACAACTGTTAATTTTTTTATTATTTATTTTTTAAAGAAAATGATTTAAAAGCTATGATTGGTTAATATAATTAGGGTTATGATTAGTGGTAGGAGAACTATTTAGGATTTATATATATAGTGAAGGTGTGAAAACACAAGAAGGGGGGGGGGGGGGGTTGAATTGTGTTTTAGTCAAGTTTAAAACTTTTTCAAGTTCTTAACAAAACTAAAACGGCAGCGGATAAATAACACAATAAACAAGAAGAGAGAGAGAGATCACACACAAGCAATTTATACTGGTTCCTCTCACAAAACGAGAGTAGTCCAGTCCCCTTGCACTTCCAAGGGATTTCACTATAATCACACAAGATTACACCTGCTCAAGCACACAAGCAAGAGACTTCTCAACAATGCTCAAGCACACAAGCTTAAGACTTCACACTTAAGCACACAAGCTTAAGTTTCCTCAAGTAATAGTAAAGTATATAAAAATATACAAATGCTCTTAGATGAACCTAAAGAGAGCAAATACAAATAGTACAGAGTATTTGACTAAAGTGCAAAAACACTTGATGAAAGGTTCAGAGCTTGTATACAACGAGTTCAGAGTTTGTTCAGCGCACGTTCAATTCTTGATAAAATTGTATATGTTGCAGCTGATCCTTCTAGTATATATAGTACCAGAAAAGAGTCGTTGCAAAAAGAACCGTTGGAGTTGATAATCTTTTGTCTTCAAGCAGTCTGTCTTGATGCAGTTTGTTTGTATCTAAACTGAGTAAGAGTTTCAGATACTTTGACTACTGCAGAGTAGACTTTCCTTATTCAGCTAACAATTCTGAAGACCCACGTTCTCAAGAGAGTACAGACAAACTGAGGGTAGCTGAACTGATCAGGCTTGAAGGGTCCTTTTCTTCATTGGTAGAAGAGTTGACTTGCAAAGGGAATCTTCACAGATATCAAAAAAAGATCTTCAGAGGTTGATGACGCTTTAGTCACTAAAGAAGTTCTGAAGTCTTCATCCTCTGAAGGTTGTAACTTCTGAAGTCCAACATCTTCTGAGCGCTTGTGAACTTCTGAATTCACATTCTCTGAGCTTCATTCAGAGCTTATATGATGCTTATATCTGCACACTTAAAATAAATTTTTAGTCCTTCCAATTGTTTATTAATACTTTGTTATCATCAAAACCTTTATAGATTTAGGGGCTAACATTTTAAATCAATTTTGTTCCAACAATCTCCCCCTTTTTGATGATGACAAACATAAGTATTAATTGACAATTGTTGTTAAATTAACTTATCATGTTTCTCTTAGGTTTGTGAGGTTTGCAAGCTCCCCCTAAGATTGATACTCCTTAAAGCCAAAACTTTAGGTTATATCCATGATATTTTAATTTAGTATAAGATTAAGATAATTTTGAAATAAAACAAATTTCATATCTTTCTTCAGAGTGAGAGGTTTGCAAGCTCTCCCCCTAAGTCTCATAAGGCTAAGTTAAAATTGCACTCTTAACTTATCCTTACTTATGAAATTTTTTTTAGTTTCAACTAACTTAGTCTCCGCATTGAAATACGTAACACAACTTAAAAGTAACAACTTTTAACATAACGGATAAAAGCGAGATAAAAGTGTGGTTTCAGTTTTGAACTTATCACTTATCAATTAATGCGTAACTACTCCCCCTTTTGTCATTATCAAAAAGTAAAAAAAATTTATATAACCAAGACAGTCAAAGAAGAAGAGTGGTTGTTACAAAGGTGAATTAATTTCAAAAACGAAAACCAACGCGCTCAAAGGTTTATAAAAAGTGAACGAGTTAACATGCCTTCTTCACGTAAAAACAAGAATAAACAAGTGAAACAAGAGAGATTAGGAATAATGAAAAGATTTAGCTTACGCATCGCAGAGTTTAAGAGAAAGAAAGACGAAGAGAAACGCGAAAACGATGAGAAAGATAAAGAAGACAACAAGAAACCACAAGATGCTGAGATAATAATCATCTCATCAGATTCTGAAGCTGAAGAGAATGAAGATGATGCTGACTATGTTGAGTTCTTGGCTGGCTATGTTCCAGAAGAAGAACAAGAAGAAGAAGAAGAAGAAGAGCAAAACCCAGATCCCATAGAAATTTCATCAGATGATGCTGAGGAGAAATCAGAGATTTCTTCTGAGTTTTATCCATCTGATTAGGATTAGGTTGTCTTTTTCTTTTTCTTTTTACCAATGTACTCAACATTGTTAGATCATTAATAAAAATTTTCGTTTAAAAGCATCGTGTGTTCTTATGTTCTTATTTATCAAAGACATAAACAAAACATAAACAAGGATATATAAACCAATAACGTGAAAAAATATAAACCAGACAAAAATTGTTCAGAAGATAATCAAGAAAACAAACAAAAACAGGTTAAAACAAGTGCATAGAATCCTAGGGTTTCTTAAGGAAAGCTAAGAGTTGGTCAAATTTGTCATTCAGCGATCCCACATTGGAAACTAAACCATCCACCTTGGTTTCCAATGTTAGTTGAGCAGCTCTTTGCCTTTCCAAACCTTCCTGCTGTTCCCTCAGGGCTTCTTGAAAGATCTGCAACTGATCAGCCATCACAGGAGCTTGATCTTGAACCAAAGGCGCTTGTTCTTCAACCAAAGGTGCCTTGCCTTTATCAGAGGGTTCACCTTCCTCTGGGTAATCAATCATCAGGACATCATCCTGGTTCAGTACATTCAGTACATCCTCCTCTGTGGCATCCTCATTATGTAGCTCATTTGCCAACTGGGCAACTCTAGCAGCAACTTCTTCCAGACGTTCATTCTCAATCCGTTGATCCTCAAGACCTTGCAAAAGAGTAGAATCAACCCAGCAATCCTTGAATGCAGACAGACGCCTCACAGCAGCAGATATAGCGGCAAGCTTAGCACGCTCATGCTCTTCATGATTGAAAGGCGTTAACCTCTTCAACTCAGCCCTAGCCAAACTGTCCTTCATGAAGCTTATCACATCCAGATCCCTCTTACCAACAACAGCCTTAATCTCTTCAGCAGCATCATCCAAAGCATTGCAAATCCTTGCCTTAATGCTTGACACTTCTAGGTCCACATCAGAAGGACAAACTAAGAACCTGTCCTTTATCTTAGATAATCTAAGTAAGTCATCATGAAACTGAGTGGATAGATTACTAAAAGGGTTAGATGATGAGGGTGAAGGATTGGGAATGGTAGAGAGATTAGGTGTTTCAGTAGCAGGGTTGTCAATAATCACAACTTCTGCCTCTGAAGGCTTGGGAGCACAAGTGTGAATACGCTCAGGAGAAGCATGTTCAGCACTTGGGTTAGGATGGGGTTCAGGGGTTGCTTCAGATGATGAGATATCAGAGGTTGATTCAGGATAAATGTGTTCAGGAGATGGTTCAGGAGATATATGTGGAGAGGGTTGTTTGATGGGAGAGGTTGGTTCAGCATTTGGAATATCTGGTTGAGGTTCAGATGGTGGAATGTCAGGTGATAGTTGTTGTGGTTGAGGTTGAGGTAGAGGTGATTTTGGTTTAGGAGGTGAGTTAGATTTGTTGTGGGTTTCATGAGAAAGAGGTTGATTATTGAGAGGGTCAGGGCTCAGATGTTTTTCTAGTTCAGAAAGAGGGTTATCAGAAGTTGGAATAATTGTGGGTTCAGGAAGTATAGTCCTAAGTGGTTTTGTATAACCTATTCCAATTTCAGCTTCATTAAAGATGTACTTAGGAGACTTACCTTTAGGATCAGGAACATGTTTCTGACGCAGCCTAGTATTTAGAGTTTCTTCATCAGACTCAGTTTCTGATTCAGAGGATTCACTTTCTTCACTTTCCTCTTCATCATCAACAATAATAGGCTCCTTTGATGATGTTGCAGCAGCTTTTCCAGTCAAAGCTTCATGTTTCCTCTTTGTTCTTTGCTCAGCAGCAGCTTCTTCTACCTTAACCTTCTTCTGAGCCAGAAGATCTGGTTTTTCTTGTTCAGCTTTCCTCTTTGGTTTCCTCTTAGGATTATACATGTTTACAGGAGCTGGAGGGACCATACTCCTATCAACAGTATATCCTTCTTTTCTCAGAACTTCCAGATAGTCTTGGATGATGTGCTCAGCATCCATTTCAGAAATTACTGGATATCCATCCACATACAGACGATCTTCAAGACTAGCTGTAAACTCTTGTGGAGGTGGAACCACTTTGGATGAGATGAGACGCATCTTGGTAAGAAAGCTGGCATTCAGAATCTCAGGAGTGAATTTCTTTTCGACAAGTTCTGGATGAAACTTCTTCAGATTTTCAACAACATGACCTTGATATAGAAGGTCTGAGAGTAATCTTGGATAGGCTATAGCTGTCTTCCTCTGAGATTTGCTTAAGAAGATTGCCTCACAGATCCTCTCAAAGAAGTATTCTCCCAGATTCACCTTCATTTCTTTCAGAAGAAAGTAGATCAGATGACGATGAGTCCAGGAAATTGTATCAGTACCACCAACTCTTGGACTGATAGCAGCTAGTATGATCTTGAACAGCACTCTGCAGACGTCAGTCAAACCCTTGCCTTTACCCTTCAGTTTCAAATCTGTACACATCAGAGCCAGAAGATCATCTCTGTACCTTGTGTCCTTCTCAAAAACATCCAACTCTATCCCAGAGTTATCCAAACCAAGCAACGCATTAAAATGAATAGGTGAGAAAGCTAGGTTCATACCACAGATGTTAGACCTAATTTGTTTTCCAGTGAATTCCAATAAACCCATTTCTTTCCTAGATTTACCTTTTAAACTAGGATTTCTCTCAATAGCAGCAAGTTCTTCCTTCTTAGCTTCATGCTTGTCAAAGACCTTAGCTTTCATCCAGAATTTCTTCAAGAGATCTGGGTAAATAGGACCATTTAGCATGCTGAAGTACTTATCCCAACCTTGAGCGGAGAAGTAATGTTTCACATCAAACCCATTTGCCTTTAGACTGTCAAAGTCGATCATCTTTTCAGAAAGAAATATGAGCTCAGATTCTGGAAACTCCATTTCGTTCCCAACGATTTGGAGATTTTTGAACATAAACGGTGGAATCTTTGTTGACGAGGAAGACGAAGGTCCGGCCATTGTTGGAGATTAGGGTAGGGTTTGAAAACTAACGAGAGAGAAAGAAAGTTTGTTGGAGGTTTAGAGAGAAAAAGAAAGTGTAGGTTGTGAGAGTGAGAAGTGTGCAAGTGTATTGTGTAAGTTTTATTTAAATGCACACAGTTAACACGAAAATAGCAAATTTGGGAAGTTACGCTAATTGACAGAAAGTTGAATACCAAAAGTCATCATTAACCACCCACTACCTGACACACGTAGACCACGTGCAGAGATTTACTCGGTAACTGCTATTTTAATGGACAACTGTTCAGCAGTGAATACTAAACGTTTCCCACTTAAATAGTTCAGAGCCTCTGAGTTATTTAAAATTCTCTATCAGAGTTAGGTACTTCAGAGCTTGTGTTTCAGATGATCTGAATCATAAGTTCTGATATACATAACCTCTTACACTTTAAAAACCCAAAAAAAAATTTCATTCAGAGATTGAAAACATGTTCAGATTTTTCTTTATAAAATCAAATCTTTCAACAGGTAAGGCTTTAGTAAATATGTCAGCCCATTGATTTTCAGTATCAACAAACTTAATATCTATAATGCCTCTCTGAACATAATCTCTGATAAAATGGTGTTTAATTTCAATATGTTTGGCTCTAGAGTGTAGGATAGGATTTTTAGATAAATGAATGGCTGCAGTATTATCACAATATAAAGGAATATTGTTACTGCTTACCTGATAATCTTCCAACTGATATTTTAGCCAGAGTAGTTGTGTACAACACTTAGCTGCTGAAATGTATTCTGCTTCTGCTGTAGACAAAGCTATAGTAGTTTGTCTCTTACTAGCCCAGGAGATAAGGTTTTCACCAACAAATTGACAATTGCCACTTGTGGATTTTCTTTCAATTTTATCTCCAGCATAGTCAGCATCACAGAATCCATTTAGCACATAATCATTGGATTTCTTATAGAGAAGTCCAAGATTAGTTGTTCCTTTCAGATACCTAAAGATTCTCTTTACAGCAGTAAGATGAGACTCTCTAGGATCTGACTGGAATCTTGCACATAAGCATACACTGAATAAAATATCTGGTCTAGAGGCTGTCAGATAGAGTAAGGAACCAATCATACCTCTGTAGACCTTTTGATCTACTTTTCCTTCATCATCTGACTTGCTCATGTTGGTAGTTGAGTGCATAGGAGTGTTCATTATCTTGCAGTCATCTAGATTGAACTTCTTCAGAAGTTCCTTGGTATATTTTGATTGATGAACATAAGTTCCTTCCTTCTTCTGATTGATTTGAATTCCAAGAAAGAATTTCAATTCTCCCATCATGCTCATTTCAAATTCATCCTGCATTATCTTGGAAAAATTCTTGCACAAGGAAGCATTAGTTGAACCAAAAATAATATCATCAACATAAATTTGAATGATTAAAGTGTCTTCTTTGGTTGTTTTTCTAAAGAGTGTACAGTCAACCTTTCCTTTCTCAAAACCCTTTTCAAGAAGAAAATTACTGAGTCTATCATACCAAGCTCTTGGAGCTTGTTTCAGACCATACAGTGATTTCTTTAATTTAAAAACATGTTCTGGGTTTGAGACATTTCAAAACCAGGAGGTTGCTTAACATACACTTCTTCAGAAATAAAACCATTTAAGAAGGCACTTTTAACATCCATCTGATACAAGGTTATTCCATGATTAACAGCATAGGATAGAAGTAACCTGATTGCTTCAAGTCTAGCAACTGGTGCAAAGGTTTCAGTGTAGTCAATCCCCTCTTGTTGACTATAACCTTGTGCAACCAATCTAGCCTTGTTTCTTACCACTTCACCTTGTTCATTCAGCTTGTTTCTGAATACCCATTTTGTTCCAATAATGTTCTTGTGTGAAGGTTTGGGCATTAGAGTCCATACATCATTCCTTTGAAATTGATTCAGCTCTTCTTGCATTGCTACAATCCAAGCATCATCCTTCAGAGCTTCATCAATCTTTGAAGGTTCCATCATTGAGATAAGACCAACTAAGGATTCCTCATTTCTCAGTTGAGATCTTGTCTTTCTTGGACTATCCTTGTTGCCTAAGATCAGTTCCTCTGGATGTGATGATTTGTATTTGAAGGTATTTCTTGGGGGCTCATCATCTTCAGACTCATTAACTTCAGGTTCAGCAGTTGCTTCTGCTCTTTGTTGATCAGAGTCTGTAGGAACTGTTGTGTTCAGAGGTTCTTCAGAGAATGGATGTTCTGAGTAGTTTGGAATTTCTGAATATTGATCCTCTGATACCTGGAATCTAGACAAACCTTCCACAAGCTCTGACACTTGGTCAGGCTCTTTGTCATCAAATTTGACATGCATACTTTCTTCCACAGTGTGTGTTTCAGAAATATACAGTCTGTATGCTTTTGAGCGTTCAGAGTATCCTATAAAGATACCCTTATAACCTCTAGCATCAAATTTCTTTAGATGGACTTTGTTGTTTAAGATATAACATGTACATCAAAACTGATGAAAATAAGAAATGTCAGGTTTTCTTCCTTTGAACAATTCATAAGCAGTTTTGTTCAATTTAGATCTGATATAGATTCTATTTTGAACATAACATGCTGTGTTTACAGCTTCTGCCCATAAAAATTTTGCTACATTAGTTTCATGCATCATGGTTCTGGCCATTTCTTGCAGAGTTCTATTCTTCCTTTCTACAACCCCATTTTGTTGAGGAGTTCTAGGAGAAGAGAATTCATGCAGGATGCCATATTTTTCACAAAAGTTTTCAAAAGGTTCATTTTCAAATTCTCCACCATGATCACTTCTAACTTTTAAAATGGTGTAGCCTTTTTCATTTTGAATTTGTTTGCAGAAGATGCTAAACTCATCATAAGCTTCATCTTTTGTTCTTAAGAATTTTACCCAAGTCCATCTACTGTAATCATCAACAATTACTAATCCATACTTCTTTCCATTGATAGAGGCAGTGTGAACTGGCCCAAAAAGATCAATGTGAAGAAGTTCCAATGGTCTTGAGGTAGAAACAATGTTTTTAGGTTTAAAAGAAGATTTTGTAATTTTTCCTTTTTGACAAGAACCACAAAGTGTGTTTGAGTGATATTTGATTTTTGGTAAACCTCTGACAAGGTCAAGCTTGCTAAGCTTAGAGATCAATCTCCAGTTAGCATGGCCTAACCTCTTATGCCAGACCCATTTTTCTTCACTCAAAGTCAAAAGACACATCACTTTTTGTTCATTCAAATCAGAAAGATTAATTTTATAAACATTGTTCTTTCTAAGACCTTTGAATATAATGGAATTATCAGATTGTTTGGTTACAGTACATGATTCCTTATTAAAAATGACTACATAACCATTGTCGCAAAATTGACTTATGCTCAATAGATTATGCTTAAGTCCATCAACTAACCAAACATCATTAATAGATAGGGAAGAATTACCTACTGTACCTGTACCTATTATCTTTCCTTTTTGATTACCTCCAAAGCCAACAGATCCTCCTTCTTTCATAGTCAGCTTAGAAAATAGTTGTTTGTCACCAGTCATATGCCTTGAACATCCACTATCCAGATACCATGAATGATTCATGATACTTCTTTGAGTGGTAGGCTGTATGAGAAACAACTTTAATCATTGCGATAGAACTCTTCATCAAGGTTAATGATAAAGTCATCCCAGTATTCTTCCTCTTCATTTTCCAAGTTCTGATTGTTAACTTGAGAACTTGTCAACCATGTGTCTAGGACATAAGCCCTTCTTCCTTTGCATAGGACTTGTTTCCATACTTTAGGTAAGACATATCCTTTCCTAGTTGGTAAATCTGAATGATACATTATTTCAGCTTTTGGTACCCATCTTCTGGGTCCACGCTTGTTAGTCCACACATGCTTACTATGTTGTCTAGTGTTAGAGAAAGATCTTGGTTTGGAATAATAACCTTTTTGAAATCTTTTCTTTGTTTGAAATCTGTTATTGTTCCAAGATTTGGATTGTTTATGATTCCAGGGTTTGTATTTATCATCAATCCCATGTTCTGATTGATTATATCTACTGACTCTAGAATCATAAATAATCTGAGTCTTGTACTTCATCTGAGATTTGGAGTTTGAATTTTTCTTTTTAAAAACTTCTGATGTTTTAGATTGACTAGCTTCAGGTACTGAAGTTCCTTTAAATCCAGAATTTGAAGTCTCAGATATTGAAGCTTTCAGAACTTCTGAACTAATGTTATCAGGTTCTGAACAACTTCTATCTTCTGAACTTTTCTTTCCAGATCCTGAGGAACTGGGTTCCTCTGAGCTGTCAGCTTCTAAATCACTCAGATCATCATTGTCATTTTCACAAATACCAGGATTCTTTCCCTCTTCACTTGGTGGAACAACATAATAAACCCAAGATTTTCCAACCTTTTTGGCAAAGGTCTTCAGCTTTGAATATGTTCTACCATATTCATAGCCAAGTCCTTCTCCTCTATGTCTCAAAACATTATAAATTCTATTAGCAGCTTTGCTCTTCCCAAGGTTGAGATGCACAAACTGTTGAAGAGCTATTTCTTGCTCATCAATAGGTTTGTGACAAACAGCACAACCCTTTTCAAAGTCATTTACTCTATTCAGAGTTTCTTGATATAGACCTTGAAAATGTTCTGTTTGTTCAGTCAGAGTGTTAAGCTTTTCTTGTAAAACTTTTTGTTTACTTAACACTCTGAGATGTTTCTCAATGACCTTGTTAAGTGCAGTTATAAGTTGAGATTTAGAGCAGTCAGAAAATACCTCATCAGTTACTTCTGAATCTGATTCTGATTCATCGTCTGAGTCTGCATCTGAGTCAGTTGAAGCCATCAGGGCTAGATTTGCCTCTTCTTCTTCCTCAACTTCTTCCTCAGATGATAGCTCTTCAAAGGTAGCCATCAGACTCTTTCTCAATTTACTCTTGAATTGTTGCTTCTTTGAGCTGTATCTTTTGCTTTTGTCTTTAGCAGACATTTCTGGACAATCAGCAATAAAGTGTCCTGGCTTCTTACAGTTGAAGCAGTTCTTCTGATCATCTTTTTTGCTGACAAAATTTCTGGAGCTGTTACCTCTGAAATTTCTTTTGTTAAATCTGTTCCATTGCTGAAACTTGGTGAATAAAGCAAACTCATCCTCATTCATCTCATCCTCTTGACCATCAGCAGAAGATTCTTCTTCAATATCAAGAAGCTGAGTCTTAAGAGCCTTAGAAGTAGTCCTAGTTGACTGTAAAGCCACTGACTTGGACTTCTTCTTAGTTTCTGAGTCAGCATCCAGAACCATCTCATGGCTTCTGAGATTGCTTATCAGAGCTTCAAGACTCAGAGTCTTGAGATTTTGAGCTTCCTCTATTGCAGTGACCTTGGGTCTCCAAGCAATAGGAAGACTTCTCAGAATCTTCTGAACATGGTCATAGGTGGAATAGCTTCTCTTAAGAGCTTTAAGACCAGATACAAGGATTTGAAACCTTGTAAACATAGTCTCAATGTTTTCATCTTGTTGCATAGTGAATAGTTCATATTGCCTTATCAAAAGACTAGCTTTAGCCTCTTGAACCTTTTCATTACCATCATAGGTAGCACACATAGAATCAAAGATAGATATGGCAGTAGACTTGATCTCTATTCTGACATAATCTTCATGTCTAATAGCACCAACAACAATGTCCTTTACTCTATGATGCTTAGTGTAGGTTTTTAAGTTAGCTGGTGTGAGTAACTTTCTATGCTCAATGGACAACCTTCCATGTTCATTTAAGTTTTCAAAAGTTACTCCCAGCTCAACCAAATCCCACAACTCATGATCAATAGCAGTAATATTGCTATACAATCTTTCTTTCCACCACTCAAATAATGAAGCATCACCATTGAATATAGGGGCTTTTCTATTGCCACTATGTTCATGTGATTCATTACTTAAGTAGTCATAACCAAAAGCATTTCTAGGACCACCACCAGCACCACTGGCCTCACCGGCTTCACCGGTTGTTCTAGTGCTACTATCGTCTCCTCCAGACATAGTGTTCTCACAAGATCTTTACTGTCTCACTGTTAAGTGAAAGTAACAGACCAGAGCTCTAGATACCAATTGAAGGTGTGAAAACACAAGAAGGGGGGGGGGGGTTGAATTGTGTTTTAGTCAAGTTTAAAACTTTTTCAAGTTCTTAACAAAACTAAAACGGCAGCGGATAAATAACACAATAAACAAGAAGAGAGAGAGAGATCACACACAAGCAATTTATACTGGTTCCTCTCACAAAACGAGAGTAGTCCAGTCCCCTTGCACTTCCAAGGGATTTCACTATAATCACACAAGATTACACCTGCTCAAGCACACAAGCAAGAGACTTCTCAACAATGCTCAAGCACACAAGCTTAAGACTTCACACTTAAGCACACAAGCTTAAGTTTCCTCAAGTAATAGTAAAGTATATAAAAATATACAAATGCTCTTAGATGAACCTAAAGAGAGCAAATACAAATAGTACAGAGTATTTGACTAAAGTGCAAAAACACTTGATGAAAGGTTCAGAGCTTGTATACAACGAGTTCAGAGTTTGTTCAGCGCACGTTCAATTCTTGATAAAATTGTATATGTTGCAGCTGATCCTTCTAGTATATATAGTACCAGAAAAGAGTCGTTGCAAAAAGAACCGTTGGAGTTGATAATCTTTTGTCTTCAAGCAGTCTGTCTTGATGCAGTTTGTTTGTATCTAAACTGAGTAAGAGTTTCAGATACTTTGACTACTGCAGAGTAGACTTTCCTTATTCAGCTAACAATTCTGAAGACCCACGTTCTCAAGAGAGTACAGACAAACTGAGGGTAGCTGAACTGATCAGGCTTGAAGGGTCCTTTTCTTCATTGGTAGAAGAGTTGACTTGCAAAGGGAATCTTCACAGATATCAAAAAAAGATCTTCAGAGGTTGATGACGCTTTAGTCACTAAAGAAGTTCTGAAGTCTTCATCCTCTGAAGGTTGTAACTTCTGAAGTCCAACATCTTCTGAGCGCTTGTGAACTTCTGAATTCACATCCTCTGAGCTTCATTCAGAGCTTATATGATGCTTATATCTGCACACTTAAAATAATTTTTTAGTCCTTCCAATTGTTTATTAATACTTTGTTATCATCAAAACCTTTATAGATTTAGGGGCTAACATTTTAAATCAATTTTGTTCCAACATATAGATATATATATTAAATGTTGTTTTTAAAAAAAAAAAAAGTAACTTGAGGAGTCATCCATTATTTTCTCCACTGATTGTTCACTAATTTCAAGTGTTCATTGCGTATTTGCGTTTTCCAAGTTCCAACTCTAAACCCTAAAAAAGTGACTACTTTTTTCTAGACCCTAGAAGTAATTTTATTTATCTAATTTGGTTGGATATTTACCAATTACCAACTGTTTTGAGATATTTTGGTTATGAACTTTTGTATTATTATGCATACTTTGATATGGAAAATTTTGGCGGTTAGGTTTTGTATAATTATTGGTAGTCAAATGTTTTTGCAATGTTTTTTTGGTTATGAATGCGTTATGTGTTGTTTTTATTTTTTAAAAAAGAAAGATGCAAAATATTTGTTTTTTTAAATAAGACAGAAAAAATAACATCATACTACCGTTATAATTTGACTGAAAAATATAGAAATTTTGTCAATATTTGATATCCGTGGATCTCTGCGAGAACCGTGGGGATTTATGGGGATGAGGACAAATATTTCCCCGTGGTGACGGAGATGGAGGCAAAATCTCTCCCGCATGCACTTTGGGGTGGGGAACGATGAAGCTTCCCCCGCACATTCCCTGCCCCGTTGACATCCCTAATTTGTTCCGCTCATCCACATAACTCAAATGCAACATAACCTAACAAGCTGCAAGAAAGAATGAGTCGCGGGTTCGCAGTCCTCCAGAAGAATGAATGAATTGAACAAAATGGTCATGTAACAAATCCCGAGCAGCCGAGGAAATATCAATCCAAGTTCTAGCCAGACACCAATGGTCCTGTAACATATTATTTTAATTATTATTATTTTTTGAAAGAATAATTAAAATATTTTATGAATGATAATTATTATTCCTTCCGTCCCATTTTATGAATGACTTTTTTTTTTACTTTGATTTGTCACAAAATAAATGATCTATACAACTTTTAAAGCCATTTTTTCCAATTTTACCCTTTATGTGGGTCCATGTTTATGTGTGACATACTCAACCAATTTAATCATTACTACTAGTAATGAAAAATATAAGGGCAGTTTAGTAATTGTGCAACTCTCTCTCCTTTATTTATGCATTTTTCTTAAAGTATGTGAAATGGTCGAATAAGTCATTTAAAACGGGATGGAGAGAGTACTATCAAATTAAACAAATTAGACCATCTCCAACGGTGTAATACATATTAGGTACTCATGATACTTATTAGGTACTACCATTTGAGCAATACTCATTTGAGTACCTAATATGTACTATTTCTACAATAAGCATTAGTACCTATTTTCTTTTCATGGGTCACATTTATAATGATGTATAGTTATTGGTGAGGTGTGTTATTGGTAGGGCTTGTTTAGAACTTTTTAAGAGATGTTGGGTTTGAGAGATTAAGTATTTATTAGGTACTATTATTAAAAAATTATAAATGAGTGATGTGTACATGTGAGACTCAGTTAAGTATTCAAAAATGAGTATCTTCATTGTGGATGCTCTTAGAATGACATAGATATTAAATTTGTCTACCTAAACACTACCATGTCATTAATGACATAAATTTATATTATGTTTTTAGCTACTCCCTTCAGTCTTTTTTATAAGGAACAATTTAGAAAAAACACACAAATCAAGGAACATTATCTTTCTTATTAAAAATTCTAAAATTTTAATCTATTTCAAAACTAATCTTTAGTGCATAGATAGAGAATATGTTACTCTAATTAATGCATAACACTGGAATGCATTACATTTGATACAATTTAATAAGGATAAAAATAGAATTGTTTAATTAATACACAATAAATTTAAAGAAGGACTGGAGGGAGTATTATTTAGGATAGTTTTTTATTAGTTTTAGTATCTTTTGAAAACAAAATGCAAGCAAATATCTAAAGTTATGAAGTTACTTATCAAGAAAAAGAGTAGAAGAAAATGCATCAAAAGTGGCAAAAATTGAAGAAAAGAACTGTGCCACGGTGGAAGTCATTGTAGCATGATGGGCTGGACATTTATTCGAAGAAAATTTGAGAAATTTTGGAAAGAAATCAATCCCATTGTGCCACGATAGAGGGCATCGTGCCACGATGCATCTCTGTGAGACATCGTGCCACAATGGTGCGTGAAGCCCAAGTCCAAATCTACTATAAATAGAGCTATCCTTCACCACAATTATTCATTCGGAAATTTAGAGAAATATAAGTTTGTAAGGAGCAAAGGATGAGAAGAAAGGAGGTCTAATAAGCTCTCAAGGGAAGACAACTCTTTTCACCATAGGGAGACGTAACTTCCTCAACAAGGAGTTGAGGTTACTTTGTATGCATATTTTTACTCTTTGTATTAATATGTCTATTAGACGCTTACTCGTGCGATGCACGGATCTTATGCACTGTTTTATAATATATAACGTCAAAATATTATTTGCATAAATTGAAACAATATATATATAAATGGCTCAAGTGTTTTAACTTAATTATTCCACCAAAAAATTTAATTAGTCCACTAAAATAATAAAATAATTAGTCCACGAAATATTTCCTCTATTTCAAATTTGTTGTTCTAGCTATTGTGTATTAGGAGAAATTCTACTATGGACACAATCTCAAATCTTTTACATATAGGGGCACACACATCAAACATAAAAAATAAATTATAAATAATTTTGTTAAATCAAGCAATATCAATTAATCTTTTTGTCTTTAAATTTTATTTAGGTATGTATGTGTACCTAAATTTAAATAGTTTTTAGTTGTACCTATAGAAGTGTTACTCTATGTATTAGAAGACATGTTTTCAAATAGTGATTTTCTTTTCAGGTAAAAACTAAACATAGTAGAAAACTATATATGCATAAATGACTAACAATATGAATTACATTAGCATCTGCATGTCAAACAATTTATTTGTAGAGTTTAGTAAATATCATGCAATCTGTCGCGGTGATTTTCGGAGATCAAAGCTATTGATTAGACTTTGACTCGCAAAATAAGAAGTCACCACCGAACTTTAATTTATCCAAGGGAAGGGGAAAAGATCGAATAAAACCCACAAATAAACATGCAAAGCTAAAAAAGCAATAAAGCAATAAGCAATGCAATAAGAGATCAAGGTACGGGGGTTGATTATGTAAAGGGAAGGTATTAGCACCCTAAACATTTATAGTACTCTATAGGAACCTCTTGTAATATATATGTTTTTGGCTAAAATTGTTTGCTTGTAAATGATTGGGGAGATGAGAAAAGAAATACTCCATCCGTCTCAAAATATAAGTAAAAAATGGTCAATGAAAGTTGATGTATTTGGTTTAGAATTTAGTCCAGATACATTCACTTTTGTTGACCTCTTTTTGCTTATATTTTGGGACGGAGAAGTATCTTTTTATTAATTTTTGATTTGGAAAGACGTGAAAGTCTCATGCCTACGTACCAACGAAGGATCAAAACCTCGTAGTTCGGGGTAAAAATAATAAAGTGGTTTGTTTGATTGTTTTTAGGAGAAGAGACAAGTTGTCATCTTAAGTTAAAACTCCTTTAATCCACCACAAACATGATGACGATAGATCTTTGCTTCACAATAGGGAAGGGCTCTAACTTGGATATCAAATCAACAAGTATGCCACTAACTCTCCTAGGTGGAAAAGAATCAATATCTTTTGATTAAATGTTATGGGAATTTTGAGTTTTCAACCATAGATGACTCATGTCTAAACTCTTTGAGAAAAGTTTTAAAGTCAAAAGCCAAATGGCAAAAAGGTTTGAGTGAGTTTTTGTATTTTTTAGTCTTTTGAAAATGTTTGAATATGCTTAAGTGTGTTAAAGCATTTATTGAAAAAGAAAGAGTTGAAAATCTCTTGACGAAAGTCAAGGTTTAAAAAAAATCCTTTTGAAGATTAGTTTTTTGAATGTTTAGGGTTTTGTGTTTTTTTAAAGTAAGGAAGTGCTTTTGAAAAATAAACTTAAGATGAAAGTATTAATTCAAGTAAGCAATCCAAACATTAAACATGAGTTTATTAAAATAAGCTTGAGAGGTTTTGATTAATTAATCACTTAACTAACAGTCACTTATTTAAGTGGTTAACCATTTAAGCACTTAGTAATTTAAACACTTTTTATCAAACAACTTAAATGGTTACTCACTTAATCAAGTATTTAATTAATTGACTAATTAATCAATAACTCAAATAATCATTTTCAAAAAATAAGCACTTATTTAAATAAGCACTTATGCAAATAAGCACTTGAAAATAAATAAACCGCCACTGGGGGTGTAAACTGGGTTCTGAGGGTGAAGAAATATCAATCTGCAACACCAAGCCCGGCCCAGCTGATTTTCGTCCAGACAAACAAAATAAACAGGAGAGGATCTAGTGTGGCATGAAAACAGAGGTGCACAATAGACACCATGGATCCAAGCCCTTTGATTAAATCAGGCGGCTAGGATTTAAGAATCCTGTAACAGATCTCAGCCCTTGGATTATTTAAATGAAATCTGACGGGTATGACTTAAAATGGGGAGGGAGCCAATGGCGTGCTGTCACGTCATCGTCTTCAACCTCCCCTCCTTCAAACCTGAAGAAGAACACGGCTAAGAAGCCATGGAAGCTTCAAGAGCTTCGGGCGAGCAACAATAACAACATCAAAACTTCATCAAAAGTTAAAAGATTATATACCGTTTTTCTCGAAATTTAATGAGGATTATGAATATACACTTAAAGTTTATCAATTCTTACTCAAACATTCGAATTTTTCAAATTAAAGTAAGAACCCTAAAACTTCAAATACAAATTAAATATTATTTAAGCACAATAAGAACTCATGCGTATAGGTCTTTCACTTATCACATCATGGACTACATTTTGTATTCACGAATCATCCAAAGATAATGCATGTATGATGGAGTTCAAGGTCACGAAAATTTACCTATTGGAGCAAGGTCCAATGCCCCTTCAAATGATGTTTCGAGATGAGAAAATGATACCTTTAGCTTCCTTGAGTCCCCAGGAGTGTAATGGTATAGTTACTTTTCCTTTAAACCTTCTGAAATGTTCTACCCAATTCAAGTTGAAAGTGACAAAAAATGGGATTTGGGAGATGGTAATGGAGTGGTTACAGTTGATGATCAATGCATACAGAAGTTTTTATATGATGTATGAATGATGATTCAATGAAAAAAGTAGAGAAAACTCGAAAGAAATGCAAGTTTCGAAATTAAGATTTTGAAAGTGTAGTAATGGAGTTTTTGAGTGAATTTTGTGGATGTTTGTTGATGATTTAGTTCTGAGGCTTGAGGGGATTTTATAGAGGTTCCAATGTGTCTTCAGAAGTTGATGGAATTGACTCTAGTTGCATCTCAATGCTGGTTTGTCTCCAAAGTTACAAAAGTGGTTGAAAAAGCTTTGTGGTTCCAAGGTGAAGATGGCTTGATTCATGGACAATAGGGTGGCTTTTTCTGAGTTTAGGGAGTTGCTTCTGAGCTTTGAGGTGGAGTGTGATCAGAGAAAACAAATGGGAAGCTCAATGCATGAGTTGTTGGAGAAGAGCAAGCTTTACAAAATGTCAATGGAACTTTATGCAAAAAGTGCTCCAAAAAGGACATGTAATTTGGACAATGCTTCAAACACTTGGATAATGCACTAAAAGTCTGTGTAAAACATCAGTTTTGTTGAGATTTAGAAACAACATAGGCCTGCAATTACTGATCACAAGGTTTGGATTTGGTTTGAGCAAGAACTTGACATGGTTTTTTGACCCATAAATCAGCTTCACCATGGTCACTTCTCCCCTTCGAAACTTGGTTCTCAAGAAAGATAAATTCATGCTCTTGGTGTCATTGGAAATATGGCATCCGCCTATACAACTGTGATGTTTATCACTTGTCCTGAATACATTGGGATCATAGAGAAAACTGGCCGCCAAAATTCAAACATAAAGCTGTCGGACACTTAGAAAAAATTTGACAGTTTTTACAATTTGACATCTCATGTTTCCTTGTTGTTATAAGCCACTCAGGAACTCTTCTGAATCTAAAATCTTCCCCATGATATAGTATCATATGAAATCTTAAAATTAAGCTCTTGTTTGCTCAAAATGGATGCTTGGATTGGAAGTTATAAGCTTGCAAAGTCATGCACATGATAAGGTTAAAAACAACTTAGAAATTTGGAGAATCAACTTTGGATTGGAAGTGTTATTTTCAACAATTTGGAGAATCAACTTTGGTCATCCATTTTAAGCATTGTAAAGATCCTTTTGACTTCAAATCTTTTTACCACATTTCAATATGCCATGATAGCTTTCCAAAGAGTCGTTGTTTGCAAATTTTTGATACTTGAGGAAGAAGATATGATCTTGAAAAGTTGGCTCCATGAACATGAAATTTAGAAAAATTTCAAAACCCTAGTCTTTTATTTTTGGAACCCTTTCTTGACTTTCTTGATTCAAAACCATGTCTTACCAAAGAGGCAAGCACAACAAGATATCTTGTATTTTATTATTTTTTTTATTAATGATGCATGAGGTGGGATCTTAGGTCAAAAATTGGGGTATGACACAATCCACTGAAAAAAAAATCACAAATGAAAGAATAAAAATGCATAAAAAAAAAAAACTTGAATATTAGAGAAAAAAAGCTCACCTCCAATTTTTCCAACAATATGAATTATATTTGTTTCTCAAACAATTTATTTGTAGAGTTTCATATATATCATGCAATCGACTACAAAAAAAAAAACACAATTGAGAGAATAAATATACAAAGAAAAAAATAATAAAACTTGAATATTAGAGAAAATTGCACAAAAATGAATATTAGAGAAAAAAGCATACCTCCAAGGTGTCTAACAATATGAATTACATTTGCATCTCTCAAATAATTTATTTGTAGAGTTTCATAAATATCATACAACCTAATGCAAAAAATCACAAATAATCTATATTATATATATATATATATATATATATATATATATATATCCTAGATAGTTGTGGAATTGCCTATCTAAACCCTAATCCACAAACCAATGAAAACCTTTCATTTAGCCACATCATCCACTTACATCCATTTAATGTGGGGTACTAATTGTAATTATTATTATTATTATTATTATTATTATTATTATTATTATTATTATTATTTTGGGTTATTATTCATTTTAAATTTTTTTGTTCATTTTATTATTTTGTGTATTTTATTGTCTTTTTTTTCAAAAAAGTTAATGTTTTTGCTAATAATATTTTGTCCAATCTTTATAAATATAAGGAGTTTGTCGATTGTTAGGACTACTTTCTAATGTTAGTAAAAAAAATAGATAAATATAAATTTTACTAATGGCTGTTATGCCCTGTATGATTTTTATCATATTCGATATTTGAGTATGAGTTAAGTTGGTTTATCTTTGGTCCAATAAGTTTCAAATTAATATAAATGTCAAATTCGATAATACAATAGTTTTTTGGTAAGAGATAATGAAGTAGTTTATCCAACTCAGAATCCTCCAATGAGATTTATAATATAAATAAAAACTTATGTTTCAACATCAATTGTTTTTCATAGTCAATTATATGTTATCATTTCCATAGTTATTTTGAAGAATGAGTTAAAGATATTGTTAATCAATGGAATAGAGAAGGCAAAGAAATGAATAAATAAGGATGTGAAAGAGGTTTATGGAGAGAAGGGTTCACTATGATGAGGTATTTAAATGGAATAGAGAGAGTAAGAGATATGTAACTTACGAGTAATGAAAAGAATAGAAAAGGGTGAAGAATTACAACCATAAGAATTTACTGAGAGGTGGTACACTTAGAGCAATTATATTGGCTTCAAAAATATGAAAGCATTTAAGCATTTTAATTCTCCATCATAATAGTGGGTTCATGCATTTTAACACTCCATCATAGTGGAAATAATATGATATTAATCTACAATAATATTGATGAATTGTATTTTTTTATTTGTATATTTATTCAACAACATGAAAACTTTTCATCTTATACATTAGGTGGGATTTCATAGGTTGTGTTGTAATTGCCTTGAAATTATGATCAGAAAAAAACAAGTTAAGCTGCTGCTTCCTGCGCGAGGCGCAGCTGTGATATGCAGGTGGAGCTTTAGCCACTGCCTCCTGCGCGAGGCGCAGCCTGCGCGAGCCTATTTATAGGCAATGCGTTTTTTCTGATTTTTAAGTTGTTTTTAGGGTTTCTGAGGCCAACATACATACTAGGGTTATAAGAGAAACATCTTGTATAGACTCTAGGGTTGGGTAATCATTCTATCACCTTGGGAAACACTTTCATTGAAATCTCTTGGTCACGGGAAGAGATTTGGGAAAAGGGTAGAAATAGGATAACTCTATTTTCTTGTAACTCTTTTGAGAATCTCATTGTTATCAAGGAACAAAGTTTGATAGTGGAACGGAGAGCTGCTCTCTCCCCCAGAGTAGGTCACATTGACTGAACTGGGTAAACAATTTATTGTGTCCTTTTCTTTCTCGCCGTTTATCATTATTTGTGATTATTATTGTCGTTCGCTTATTTTGATTGCTTAATCGTATTTGCTCCACACATCAAGATTATTATTGGTGTGATTTTATCGAATTCACAACAATTGGCGCCCACCGTGGGGCAAAGGATCAAACGAATTAAGTATCATGGGTTCTAAGTGGGACATCGAGAAGTTCACCGGGAGTAACGACTTTGGGTTGTGGAAGGTGAAGATGAGGGCAATATTAACTCAACAGAAGTGTGATGAGGCGCTTCTAGGAGAGGCACACATGCCTGCTACTTTGACACCAGCAGAAAAGACCGAGATGAATAATAAAGCACTGAGTGCGATTATTTTGTGCCTTGGGGATAAGGTGTTGAGAGAAGTAGCGAAAGAAAAAACAGCTGTGGCTTTGTGGACCAAGCTTGATGCGTTGTATATGACGAAGTCTTTGGCACATAAGCAGTGTTTGAAAGAACGGTTGTTTTTCTTTCGTATGGTGGAGAATAAGTCGGTAATGGAACAACTATCGGAGTTCAATAAAATTATTGACGATTTGGCGAACATTGATGTGAATCTGGAAGATGAGGACAAAGCGTTTCACCTGTTGTGTGCTTTTCCCAAGTCTCTTGACAATCTCAAGGATGCATTGCTATATGGCAAAGAAGGCACTATCACCTTGGATGAAGTCCAATCGGCCTTGAGAACCAAGGAGTTGACTAAACTCAGAGATATGAAAATTGATGATAGTGGAGAAGGCTTGAATATTGCAAGGGGGAGAAGTGAAAACAAAGGGAGAGGAAAAGGGAAGAAACACAGGTCCAAGTCTAGGGCAAAGGGTGATGATGGTGGCAAGTTCAAATGTTACCATTGTCATGAACCAGGTCACTTCAAGAAGGACTGTCCCGAGAGAAGGGGTGGTGGTAGTTCGTCAGTTCAAATTGCCGCTAGTGAGGAGGAAGGTTATGAGAGTGCAGGAGCACTAACAGTTACAAGTTGGGAACCTGAGAAAAGCTGGGTCATGGACTCAGGGTGTTCATATCACATTTGTCCAAGAAATGAGTACTTTGAAACCTTGGAATTTAAAGAAGGTGGAGTTGTCCGTCTCGGTAACAATAAGGCGTGCAAGGTTCAAGGTATGGGTACTATCCGTCTCAAAATGTTTGATGACCGTGATTTCCTTTTGAAGAATGTGAGGTATATTCCCGAACTTAAGAGAAATTTGATTTCCATAAGCATGTTTGATAGTCTAGGGTATTGTACTAGAATTGAACGTGGGGTAATGAGAATTTCAAATGGTGCATTAGTAATTGCTAAAGGGTCTAAAATTAATGGTCTTTATATTTTAGAAGGTTCCACTGTTATTTCTAATGCATTAGTAACTAGTGTAGAGGCTGCAGATATAACCAAACTATGACATTTGAGGTTAGGGCATGTCAGTGAGAGGGGTTTAGTTGAACTAGCTAAACAAGGTTTGCTAGGACAAGAAAAATTGAACAAACTAGAATTTTGTGATAACTGCACATTAGGCAAACAACACAAGGTGAAGTTTGGGGTGGGAGTGCATAATTCTAGTAGACCATTTGAGTATGTTCACTCGGACCTTTGGGGTCCAGCGTCTGTTTCCACTCATGGGGGAGGTTCATATTTTCTTACTATGATTGATGATTATTCTAGAAGGGTATGGGTTCACATAATAAAGAACAAAAGTGACACCTTTGAAAAATTTAAGGAATGGCATACCTTAATAGAAAATCAAACAGGAACTAAACTGAAAGTGTTGAGAACTGACAATGGCCTGGAGTTTGTTTCAGAGCAATTTAATGAGTTTTGCAGGAAACTAGGTATAAAGAGGCATAGAACCGTTGCATACACACCGCAGCAGAATGGTCTGGCTGAAAGGATGAACAGGACCTTGCTGGAGCGCGTGAGATGTATGCTGTTGGGAGCTGGATTACCCAAAAGTTTCTGGGGAGAGGCAGTTAACACTGCTGCATATTTGATCAACAGATGTCCATCAACAGGAATTGATCTAAAGACACCTATGGAGGTTTGGAGTGGCAAGCCGGCAGACTACTCTAACTTGAAAGTCTTTGGAGCTTTAGCATTTGCACATGTCAGGCAAGATAAGCTTGATGCTAGAGCTGTGAAGTGTGTTTTCATTGGTTATCCCGAGGGTGTGAAAGGTTACAAGCTGTGGAAGATGGAGCCTGGAGGATCAAAGTTTATCATAAGCAGGGATATCACTTTTGATGAGACCCGGATGGGGATGAAGTGCAAAGACCTGGAGAAAAGACCAGAAACAGGGATGGAGAGAATTCAGTTTGAGGTGGAATAGGGAAACAACTGTTCCTGACTATCAGCTTGCAAGAGATAGGGAAAGGAGAGTTATTAAACCACCTAATAGACTCGGTTATGCTGACCTTATTTGTTATGCTTTGAATGCAGCTGAAGAAGTGCAAGACTCTGAACCAAAGAACTTCAGGGAAGCATCAGAAAGCATATATAGTAAAGACTGGCTGAAGGCAATGAATGAGGAAATGCTTTCATTGGAGAAAAACCAGACTTGGAAGCTTGTGCCATTACCTAAAAATAAAAGGGTAGTTGGTAGTAAGTGGGTGTTCAAAAGGAAAGAAGTTATACCAGGGGTCGAAGCACCAAGGTATAAGGTGAGACTTGTAGCAAAGGGTTTTACTCAGGTAGAGGGGATTGATTACAATGAAATCTTCTCACCGGTGGTGAAACATTGTTCTATAAGGGTACTTATGGCTATTGTCAACATGTATGATCTTGAGTTAGAACAGATGGATGTGAAGACCGCATTCTTACATGGAGAGTTAGAAGAAACTATCTACATGCAACAACCTGAAGGTTTTGTGGAAGACAATTCTAAAGTATATGTCTGTTGAAGAAATCTTTGTATGGGTTGAAGCAGAGTCCGAGGCAGTGGTATCGTCAGTTTGATGATTTCTTATTGAAGACTGGATTTGTGAGAAGCAACTATGACAGTTGTGTGTACATGATGAAGAGGAATGAGAAAGTCATTCTCTACCTTCTTCTTTATGTAGATGATATTCTTATGGCAAGTTCTGACAAGCATGAGATTCAAAAGCTCAAGGAGAAATTAAATGGTGAATTTGAGATGAAGGATCTTGGAAATGCGAAGAGGATACTTGGTATGGATATCTTGAGAGACCGGAGTAAAGGTGAGTTGTTCTTATCTCAGCATGATTATTTGAAGAAAGTGGTGGAGCGGTTTAGAATGACAGATTCTAAGGTAGTGAATACACCACTTGGTCACCATTCAAAGTTGTCGATAAAACAGTGTCCTCAATCCGAGGATGAGAGAAAGAAGATGGAGAGTACTCCCTATGCAAGTGGGGTTGGAAGCATCATGTATGGCATGGTTTGTAGTAGGCCTGATTTATCATATGCAATAAGTGTGGTAAGTCGGTTTATGGCAAATCCGGGCCAAGTTCATTGGCAAGCTTTGAAGTGGGTTCTGAGGTATTTGAATGGTTCTTTGAAGGGTGGTCTAAAGTACACAAGAACTGATCCAGGAAGAGATGCTTTGGAGGGATATGTGGATGCGGACTATGCAAGTAATATAGACACTAGAAAATCCTTATCGGGTTTTGTGTTTACATTGTTCGGTACAGCGGTAACGTGGAAGGCCAATCAACAATCTGTTGTAGCCTTGTCAACAACTCAAGCAGAATACATAGCTCTTGTTGAAGGGGTCAAGGAAGCCATATGGTTGAAGGGTATGATTGGAGAAATGGGGATTAGTCAAGGGTGTGTGAAGATACATTGTGACAGTCAGAGTGCCATTCATTTGGCAAATCACCAGGTGTATCATGAAAGGACAAAGCACATTGACATCCGGTTGCACTTTGTAAGAGACATGATTGAAACAAAAGAGATCATGGTACATAAAATTGCATCAGAGGAGAATCCAGCTGACATGTTCACCAAATCGTTACCTAGAACTAAGTTCAAGCATTGCTTGGACTTAATTAACTTCGTTGAAGAGTAGACGGAGGTTGGAGAGAGCAGCATGATGGTTGGTGGGAAGTTGGCATCACCATCAATTTAAAGGCAAGGTGGAGAATTGTTGTAATTGCCTTGAAATTATGATCAGAAAAAAACAAGTTAAGCCTGCGCGAGCCTATTTATAGGCAATGCGTTTTTTCTGATTTTTAAGTTGTTTTTAGGGTTTCTGAGGCCAACATACATACTAGGGTTATAAGAGAAACATCTTGTATAGACTCTAGGGTTGGGTAATCATTCTATCACCTTGGGAAACACTTTCATTGAAATCTCTTGGTCACGGGAAGAGATTTGGGAAAAGGGTAGAAATAGGATAACTCTATTTTCTTGTAACTCTTTTGAGAATCTCATTGTTATCAAGGAACAAAGTTTGATAGTGGAACGGAGAGCTGCTCTCTCCCCTAGAGTAGGTCACATTGACTGAACTGGGTAAACAATTTATTGTGTCCTTTTCTTTCTCGCCGTTTATCATTATTTGTGATTATTATTGCCGTTCGCTTATTTTGATTGCTTAATCGTATTTGCTCCACACATCAAGATTATTATTGGTGTGATTTTATCGAATTCACAACAGGTTGTAATTAAAATTGTTACATTTAATTTTAAATAGAAGAAAATAATTTAAAGGCTATGATTGATTGATACAATTAGGGTTAGATTAGTGATAGAAGAACTATCTAGGATTTATATATATATATATATATATATATATATATATATATATATATATATATATATATATATATATATATATATATATATATATATATATATAGATATAGATGAGTAGTTAAACCTCTTTAGATTAGGTCGAGTAGATGAACTCTTCTACGAATGCTTCAAATTATGTAATTTGGTTAGAAAAAGTTTATATTAATTACTATTCAGTTTATTATCTATTATTATCTCCGTTGTAATGCTTTATTCTTAATATTGATCATATTATAGAATAAACTCAAAGGATTAAGTGATCTCGTGACAAAACTTCTAATTCCAAACTAAGAGAGAATATAACTAGCCAACATTGGGAACAGTAGTACAAGTACCCTGAGATTAGGGGCAAAGGGTTAATGGTACACATATTATTAGGTTGAGGAGTTCAAACTCATAATTTTACAATGTGTCAGCGAAATTCAATGGTATTTGTAAATTCATTTACATAACACTAGAACATCGACCCGTATCGCACGAGTCTGATTAATCGTAAGATATATAATGATTAAATAAGATGCGATAATTTCGATAATGTAAGTTATATGAAAAAAGTTGAGTAACATTAAACGATAGTTCAACAATAATTTTGGATAAATATTCATACAAAGAAAATTATGTTATATTACGGAAGACTTCCTTATAGACCACATTCGAATTCTTAGTCGTATCTTCACTGTTATCATCGATGATCAATATTTTTAATCCTTTTCAAGAAGTAACTCTTGAAATTGCAACATACAACTGACCATGTGAAAACACCGGCGACGAAAGATATATCCCAACATGCTTTAAAGATTGTCCCTGACTCTTATTAATAGTCATCGCAAAAGAAATCATTATAGGAAATTGTCTCTGTTGAAATTTAAAAGGAATTCTCACGTCAGATGATCAATATTAATTAGTGACATGACTATGGTTGTGTTTGGTTGTATTGCAAAAAAAAAAAAATTGATTTAGCAGAATTGAGTTTGATAATAACTTTCCAAATCACACGTGATAATAACTTTCCAAATTTCACATGATAATTATTCTCTAAATTTATGATCCGGTAGAAAAAAAAATCATTGATCGGGAAAGACATAAAAATATTTCGTGGTGAATAATATAATCAACAATAATTTTCATATGATATACTTTTAAAATTGATGGTGCTTATCAATTATTGCACATAATTTTAATCACAAATGGTATACTTGCTATAGTGGTTGGAAATATTGCCTTCCATTGAAGGGTTGCGGTTTTGAATCCTAATCAAGACAAAATTGTATTATTTTTTAATAAAAATTGCAAGATAAAATGGAGGGAAAACAGGAAAAACAAATTAGGGTTTAGGGTTTGCTTGTGTATACAAGCTTATAATATAAAAGATTAGCAGTTTTGAATATACAGAAAGAGAGAGGGGAAAAAATAGTCAAAATTTGTGGCATATTACATTATTCTATCGTGGTGCGGGGCGTGCAATGGAATCATCAATAGCGAGGTAATTCTCCGCTGCAGCAAGATCCATAGAACCCATGTTGATGGAAGAGTGAACTGAATTTCTTGTCATATTCTCATCCTCTGAGATGCTTTCTGCCTCTCTTTCAATAGCAATTGCGTCTTGAATTTCTTTCACAACTTCTGATATTGATGGCCTCATGTGTCCATGTGCTTGAACGCACATCAACGCTTTCTCTGCTATTTTCCACATTGATTGTAAGTCATAGTCTCCTCGTAATGCTGGATCTATTATACCTTGTATATCACCACTCTCAATGTGCATTTTTGCCTGCATGAGTCATGTCACATTGTCACAAACATCTTATTTTGTTACTTAGGCCTTGCCTTAGTATGATCTACTGTGATTCTGACATATTCACGCCCATACCAAACATATGGTAAGTCAAGTAACATAATATGTTGGAAAGAAGACTCACCCATTGGACTATGTTTCTGCAATTAGCACCAAAGCTATCATTAGATATTGCTTCTTGACCAGATATGAGTTCAAGAAGAATTACCCCAAAACTATAAACATCGCTCTTGTCAGTTAGCTGCTGAGAAATATAGTACCTATTAATTAGAGCATATATAGTTACAATGAATGATAAGCACTTTGATAAGGTAATCAATCAACTTAAGAAACAAACAAACAAACAAAATTAATTATGTAAAAAATAGTTAAGGTCGTCTTACTCAGGATCCAGATATCCTACTGTACCACGAACTATGCTAGAGACGTGAGAGGCTCCATCAACAGCAAGTTTCGAAAGCCCAAAATCTGAAACCTTAGCTCTCATGTGCCTGTCAAGAAGAATGTTGCTGCTTTTTAGGTCTCTATGGATAACTGCTGGGACACATCCCGTGTGTAGATACTCAATCCCTGAACAAACACAACAATAATTCAGTTCATACATTGTAATCTAACAGTTAGGGGAAATATTCATCAATTTAATTTGTATACACTATCGGTGTAAAGTTATTTTATACATTGGATGCGTGTATAAAATAACTTTACACTAACGGTGCATAACAATTAAATTCATAATATTCATATGTATTAATACAATAGCCTTAAATGATATAAACCTTTGGCAGAATCTTCGGCGATCTCAAGTCGCTTAATCCAATTAATACTCCGTCCGTGTGTTAATGGGCCTGCAAGTTAGGCACAGCATAACAGAATTGACCATATGGAAATTTATTATTGATGCTTGATTTAAAATCATGCAGGCTTACCATAAAGATGTTCCTTGAGAGTTCCATTATGCATGAACTCATAAATAAGAATACTATTCCCTTCTTCTCGGCAATAACCTAGAAGCTGTACTAAGTTTCTGTGATGTATCCTTGACAGAAGAGTCACCTGAATCACAAGATTTAAACAAAAAATGCAACAAGTACATCAATGTCTTTTCATTTTTCAATTCCAACATGATTTAGTCGGAAAATCATAGAGCATAATATGAAGATGTAACTGGTAAATTAAGCCGTGAAGGCTGCAATGTTAGATCACTTAAAGTTGTTAATGAAATGCCGGTTACCTCATTTGAGAACTCTTTTTTGCCTTGATATGAATTACTAGTTAAAACTTTAACTGCTATTTCTCTTCCATCTTTCTGTTTCCCATAGTAAACAACTCCAAAACCTCCAGATCCAATTTTCTTCTCAAAATTATTTGTGGAGCTTTCAATTTCAGAAAAACTGAAGCAGTGAGCAACTTCTGCATGGCCATCACTCTTAGATTCCAGGTTTTGAGTAGAGAGTGAAACAAGGTGGTCTGCAAAGAAAATATATCAGGTACTACTACCATCTCAAATCTCAGAAGTAATGATATGTAGTTTTTGATTTAGAACCCTACCTTGATCGTAGTATTTACTCTTTCCCTTATGCATACACAAACATGATATAATAGTAGCCAAAAGTAAAATGGCGGCCCCAACTGCTGAACCAATAATGACATACAATTGATTGTTTTTTCTGCTTCCTTTATTAAGACCGTTGTTTCCGGAGTAGCTGTTGAGGACAGAAATAAAAGTAGCAGCCGTTATGTAAATATGGTGATGAGGGAATTAGAAAACTTGTAGAGAAAAAGTAATAAGAATAAACTTAGAAGAAATATATTGATTGATTTTGAAGCAATGGTATTTCGAGGAAAGAAGTTCAGAATGTTAAATGTACCGAGTGCACACTGTCGTATTGGCTGACAGATACTGGCATTATTTATTTAAGCAATAAATCAACATGATTCATCCCACAGAAAGTTGGAAATCGAGAGATTATGCTAAAAGTCTAACATGTAACTTGCCAATAATTTTCTTTACTTTTACATGTGATATGCTGCACTATGCTCAAGTTTATACTAGTGAAAACAGTACTCACTTAAACAGCAAAGATTTGCTCAAAAGTTCTGACGGTACAGATCCAGATAACATATTGTTCTGGACATACCTGCAACAGTTATAAACATAATATCAAAACAAATGGATATATGACTTGTAAAAGTCAATAATATTTGTGAGCATGCGTCACACGTGCACACATACTATTTACTAAGCTCTTAAAGTTATATTTGGTTGTACCAAAGTATGCCAATTTCCAATTTTGATAAAACAACGCATTGTCAATTCGAGATAGCTTACAGTTCCTTCAAATTCGGAAGGCTCCCCAAAGAGGCTGGGAGCACACCCGCCAACTGATTGTTCTCAAGATGACTGGAGAAGAAAAAGAGGTTGTAGTTAACTTTATTAAACTAACAAAATATGAATCAGATGAATCCTGGGGGATGAACTTATCAGCAATTACATTATCTTTAAGTACATGCATCCGGTGAAATCTGGTATTGGGCCTGTTAGCATATTTCCATCAAGCCATCTGCATCATGACACAAGTTTGATATACAAAACAGTAGACATCAGCAATTTCACTGAAGCCAAATAAGAAAGCAATATAAAACTTACATTTCAACCAGACCAGTCAATTTGGTGATGTCCAAAGGAATATCGCCCGTCATGTTTTTCCCAGACAACAAACTGTCACCAATAGCAACACAATGTAACTGTTACCAGATCACCAAATTGAGTGTTCTGTATAAGAAGTTTTTTCTTTTTTTTGTCCCGAGGCTAAGCTAGGAATATGAATGAATGTACAGACAAAATAAAACTTCAAGAAATATGAACAATTACATTGAAACTATTCTTGGCTGTTGATCTGAGCTACATCGGACCCACGACCAAGGAACAGGTAAACATGGATCACCCCCTTCTTGTGCCCAATCTGCTGACGAGTAGTGAGAAAGTACACTAGATATAGCTTCTCCTGCAAACCATCCAATCCAAGTACTACATACATGAATCATAATGCTTCAAAAAAAATTTAAAGGACATACTCTATAACATATCATAAGGTGGATACTTACCATCAGGAGAGCCATCATTTTTCTCTAGATACTTATTAATCTCCATGGCATTGAGAAGAGGACCCTTGGAAGAATCAGATGTTTTGGCTAATTTAAAGGACATCACAAACGGTAGGGATACATTGTTAAATCCCGGTTCATAAACACAATATTTTCCTGGAGCATTCTCTTCGATATTTACCACGGCCTTACTAATTTCCGTCTGGCCTGGAAGTACTAGCCTGAATTTTCGAGATTCATTATGCGGAAAATCTTCTATCTCTGCAAGATAGCTGAATGCCCGTCCCATAGCAGGAAAACCATCCAAGTTCAACCGGTATGTTAGAGATCCATTTGTACCTACTACAGCTGTCTGCATTACTTTCACTGGTGGCATTTCATCTCTGTTGGTATCAATTGATACATTGGTGGAAATTTTCTCGGTTCCATAAGCAACGTCAACGAGGTAATTTGCTTTCTTGACAGAATCTGACTCCCAAATTCTATCAAACGGGTCATCAGGATACCTGATATCACAGAAACATACACTTATAGTTATAGCTCATATGAAAACAGTTTGTATTTATTTTATCTTTTGCTATAGAAATAATTTATACATCTTTTGTTATACAAATAATTTATACGAATGCATTTATTTGATAAGTGTTTGTGTTATAAGCGCTTAATTTTGTTTATCCAAACAGGACCTAATTTGCAAAGCAGCAGACTATGGAGCAGCAGAGAGTCGGCTCATTACCTAACTGGGGCATCACTCTCTGCACCAAAATTTATCCTCGCAGAGACGCTGAGGTAAAAGTCTTCCTCAAAGAATGTAAAGTAAACTGAACCGTTGAATTGCCTAAGTTCAAGTGTAGATATGAATGGCTGCCCAGTTGTTGCATTGGATAGACATACACTAACAGTAGGACTTGAAGCCAAAAAAATAATTTCTCTTACTTCTATAGTGTTTGCATCAGATATAACAATAGTAGACCAATCAGTAGCCCCAATAGAAATGTCAAATTTCGGATAAACATTGTTGTTATCAAAGTCTCCATACAAGAATGTTGCCCTCAGTAGATACCTTGTCCTACTGACAACATCAAGTGTATAGCAGTATTTTCTGGAATCGGCAGGAAAGTGTCTAAGTGTCGTGTATTGCTTCCGTGTCTCGTTGGCAACCGAAATAGTACTTATATCTCCATAAGTAATCTTATCATCAGGAGTCCATTTAAGACCAATTTCATCGGTGAAATTTTTATCACCTCCACAGTCCAAACTTACAAAACCTGTTTAACAACGTGAATATCATCACAAATTAAAAGCATAGATGATATTAATTAACTTTACAATCAATTCTAGCTACGAATATCACACAGCAAGAAATATATATATCTCTTAAGTTCCACCTTGTAAACAAAGTAACACTAAAAACAGATTAATCAGTGTTCCATTATGTATACAATAAGTAAGCCATTCATGTGCAAATAAAACACATCAAGATTGAATCTTTGAAATTGAAAGAGAAAGGAATTGGTAAAGTTGTTTTCAGAATTGAGGTTATAATAAATCACAACATGGAAAAGAAGCAGCAATATTAACAAGAACCATTGCAAGAGAACAGAGGAAACAGAGCACAAGGACAAACATTAATCAAAAACTAGAAGGCATGCAAGAAATGAGTAGTAAAGGAGAAAAAGACTCAATCTTTGTGTAAACCTCAGTGGAAGAGAAAAAGAAGAAGAGTGAGTGTAACTAACTACCTGGCATCTGAGCAGAGGAAAAAGGGAAGAAAAGTAAGAGGATGAATGAGAGAGCGGAGAGAAAGAAAGGTTCCATTTCAACTATGGAGAATTCTTCAGCGAGAAGAAATGAGCATAGAAATGGTGAGAAAGTAGGATCTGAAGTTAACTACTATAAAGCAAGGGTGGCGAAATAGAATAGAAGCTTTGTGTTGTGTTTTCTGCTGCTAAATAACCCACTTTATCAACTTTTTCTTTTTCATGTTAGAAAAAGGCTCAAGAATCATACTTAATTAGTTTATTAGTTTATTGGTCACTTAAAAGAAATTTTAGGTTAAAGAAAAAAATGTCTGGATTGATCCTTAAAAATATATATGTTTGCTATATTAATCATTTTTATTAAATTTTAACTCTAAATATAACAAAAATTCCAATAGTTGAAATTTTAAAAATTAATAAGGTTTTTGGTGGATCACCTACGTTTAATGACATTCATAATTTAGTCAATTAAAACTAATGTTTTTTTTAAAAAATTGATGGAAAGGACCAATGTGAAAAACAAATGTGTCTTTAAGGACCAATCCAGATTTTTTTTTAAGCGATCATTGTGAAACATAAAATGCCTTTAAGAGATCAATAGACTAATTAAGCTTTATATACTTTAGAGTATAGTTTAAAAAATGTTATTTTATTTATTAGAAATTACAAATATATAATACTTTTATTTAATGGAAAAATAACTTAATGTATAAGCAAGAAGTTGAGATAGTTGTTAAGATTTCCATGGTTTGGAGAAAATGGAGAAAACTTTAGAAAGTCTTCAAGATAGTAAAAATCATAAGGATTCATATTTGATAAAAGATCGTGAAAATAGTACAATGGTAGCTCTTATATAGAGCAATTTAGGGGTTAACTAACTAACCACCTAATAACAAACTCTAACAAACTAATATAAACTCTAGCTAACTAATGGAAGATACTAGCTAATCACCATTATTCTTAACATCCTCCCTCAAACTCAACATTGGAAAATTTTCCAATTTGAGTTTGAATCACAATGAAAATACAAATGATTAACTATACTATAGTAACTAATGGAGAAATGAGGGTAAACTAGCAACAACAAAAAAACATAGAACTGGTAGGAAAGTATGAGAGGCCAAGACTGCAACTCAACAAGGTTTTAGACCCAGACCCAATAGAAGAAAGCAATTCTCCATCAGCAACTGGAAGCAAAAAAAACTTCTAAAATTCAAACGCAGTGTTTTTGCTCAAAACGCAGCTTCTGACGTTGTTTCAAGCTCTTCCAGCAGACCTGTGCAAAACGCAGTGCTTTGATGTCATTTTCAGATAATCAGATTTGCAGTTGCGATTCAACATCAATTTTCTGCTCACATCCCTTTTGTAACAATGAACGACGCTAGTGAATTCACGGTGAGCGGCAGCGGCGATTTCCACCAGAATCAATACTCTGACATACTCTTCACTGCCACAAGCATCCACCATCACCAAAAAATGATTCTCCATCAGAATTTGCTTAGACAGGAGAGAAAACGATCCAGGGCGAAAACAAATAAGGAATTCAAGGCTTCCCTCTCTTGAAGCATTTTGTTGTTTCTGGAGGGATTGTGACAGTAACAAACTAATTGAACGCATCAAACTCATCAGACGATTTCCACCGGGATCAACAACAGTGACGGTGAATTCACCGGAAAATTCAACAACTAAGACGATAATCAAACGAAAAATTAACAGCATAGAAGATATCAAGGTTATCGTACCACCAAATGTTGCGACGGAAAGAGGTTCAACTCCACCGCCGGGATCGAAAACCGTTTCGACAGTGAGAATTGTGTTGTTGACGTGGTGAAGCAAGGAGCACATGTATAACGAAACGAGATTGAGATTAAAACGAACCGTATCTTCAAGAGCATGACTAACACAGGAGGTGATGGAGCGAATTTTGTTGCAAAAGGAATCGACCTCATGGATGATCTCCATCGATTTCTTGATCAATTCAGAAGAATATTCAACAAATGTTGAAGGAATTCTCAATTTCACAATAGGTTTCTTCTTCTCTAGTTCTTTAACCTTCATTGTTGTATTCATGGATTGTGAAGTTTCAGATATGTTGAAGGAGGCAAGGGAACATGCAATTTCCCCAATCTTGATCGCGCATCCTTCAATCTGTGGTTTAACGGCTTTGATCAACTTGATTGGAACGCTTTCAGAATAAAAATTACCAAAACTAAAATTGCAACTGCTATCTAATGTAATTGATTCAAGAACACAGGCTGAGGAACTTGAAATTTCATCTTCTGCTTCTGAAATTGAATTGCAGGAAGGTTCTTGAATATAGATTGAAGTTCGCAGTGGAGGAAGTGGCAAGAATTTCTTCTCCATCTTTGATTTCTTCCACAAGTGACAAAAAATGGAGTGAACCATTAGAAATGAAGGTGGATCAAAAAGTACGGTGTAAATTTCTTTGTGATAAGCAATGGAGGAATTCTCCGGTACCGGTACAATGGCGGAAGCGGGACGGATTCTCGGTGATCGAAACCGAGGCGATGATACCATGTTAAGATTTCCATGGTTTGGAGAAAATGGAGAAAACTTTAGAAAGTCTTCAAGATAGTAAAAATCATAAGGATTCATATTTGATAAAAGATCGTGAAAATAGTACAATGGTAGCTCTTATATAGAGCAATTTAGGGGTTAACTAACTAACCACCTAATAACAAACTCTAACAAACTAATATAAACTCTAACTAACTAATGGAATATAGTAGCTAATCACCATTATTCTTAACAATAGTAGTGCATGTGGGAGGGAATATGGGATCCGAGGGAATATCATGACTTTACAGAATGCAGAGGTTTCAGCACTGTGTGTAGGGCCGCTGTAAGGACCTACATAAGTGTGGTTTGACGACACAGGGTCGTATAAGGACCCACATAAAGCTAGTGTACTATATTAGTTGTTGTATTGTAGTAGGCAGGCACAAATCATATTTATCTTTTAGAAGAACGAGTCTAGGGGTGCTCGCGGTTTGGTTTGGATCGGTTTTGAGGCAAAAACTCATCCGATCCAAAAATAAATTCATTTGCGGTTTGGTTCGGTTTTGGATGACAAATAAAAAAAATCCGATCCAATCCGATCCAATATTATGCGGTTTAATTTGGATCGGTTTTTGGATATCCAAATTATAAATTGTAATTTTTTATAATAAATATAAATATTATAAAAAACGCTACAAAATAATAGTTTGACATTTTTGACAAAATAAATATTAAGTTTGTAATATATTGAAAATTAATATTTTGGAATGACAATTACCAATTATATTCGAAACATATAAAAAGTAAAATAAATAGATTAAATTAAACTAATATATTGTATTATCAAAATTTAAAATAGATTAAATTAAACTAACATATAGTATTAACAAAATTTAAAATGAAAAAAAAAAAGGTTAATGCAATATATATATTTATAGAGCTGGGTATGCGGGCTAGCCCGCCCCGTTTAACCCGCCCCGCATAAGCCCGCATATTAAACGGGGCGAACAAGCCCGTCATCAAATATAAACGAGTTTTAAAATTAAGTCCGAGTTCGGTCCGCGTAAGCCCGCGGGTTAAACGGTTAACCCGCAGACTATTACAAAAAAAAACTTTTTTCAAAAAAATAAACAAAATTAGTAAAATATTGATATAATAAAAGCTAAAAAAACTATATTATTAATAATTTTATGTTATAACTTGAACTAACAAATAAAAATAAATAAAGTTTGTGATATATCATTGAGTTTATCTATCTTCTCTTTGAAAATAATGCAACTAAAATAAAATTCAACTCGTTTTTATCGTAATTATTTCTCCACACATACTTCAAATCCATAAAATAAACCCAGATGATATTGAATAAAAACTTTAACTTGTTCAAAATATAAAAAAGAAATTTAATAATCCAAACCAATATTAAAAGTACAACCAAAAATCTAATACCACCAACCGATTCAAAAACAAAACAGTAATGTATATAATTAACTAATTGAAAACTGAAGAAAAATAGTCACTCCTGCTTGATGCCTCCATTGTAACACTTGAATTGGATCCTGATGTTTTGTGTTGTTGTCCACGTGAGTAAAAATAGGAGTGTGTTATTGCTTTTTATAATTAGGTTTAGACATTTTTTTTTTTTTGTTAAAAGTGTTGGATTTGGATATGAACCAAATTATTTATAAATGGTAAATTTTGTAATTAATTATATATATAAAAAAAGAATGCGGGTCACGGGCTAACCCGCGGATTTAACCCGCATAACCCGCGGTTTTAACGGTCCAACCCACACGGGCAAAAATATAAACGGGCCAAAAAAAAATGGTCTTAAGACCGCGCGGGCTGCGGGTTAAACGGGTTGGCCCGCAGACCTTGATCCGTATACCCAGCTCTATATATTTATACTAATAAAAAGATAAATAAATATTAAAAAATATGTATGCGGTTTGGTTCGGTTTGGATCGGTTTTAAGAAATCAATCCGAAATCCGATCCGATCCAGCGGTTTTCACAAAAGAACATCCAAACACATCCAAAAAACTTCGGTTTTTTGCGATTTTCGGTTTTTTTGGATCGGTTTTCGGTTTTTATTTGGATTGGTTTGGATTTGAGCACCCCTAAACGAGTCTATCTTTTAATCATATAACATATCATATCATGTATATAATAAGGAAAATGCTAAACAGTGCTCCCGGAGCACTAGTTAAGGATATAAATATAGAAGTTTTATCTCGTAAATTGTGCATTCAATATTTTAATGATATGAAAAGTTATTCTCTCTCATCATTAACTTTATCATTTGTTTCCTTTTTTAGTATGCTTAACTAGTGCCCCAGGGTCACTGTTTACCATGACCCATATAATAATATCCGTAAAAAAAATGTATATATAATAATAATAATAATAATTGGGAGCCCCTAATATGCACCCATTTTTTTAGGTGCACCGGTGCACCTCAGTATTTTACCTGCTATAGCAGGTTGCACCAGTTTTTGGATAGTGGGGCCCGCAAGAGAGAAAAAATTAAATTTTAAATAGAAATTGTTTGATTCTGTTTTTGTCTTTGACTCTCAATCTCTCTTCTTCATTCATTTGCAGAAAAGTTATATTTCTCTTCTTTTTCAAGAAGAACAACAACAAATCTGGACCCAAATTCTAATCCAGAATTTTCATCACCCAATTTAAAAAGTAATCTTTCTCTTTTCTTTTCTTTTTATAAACAAAAATGAAAAAAAGAAAGAAAAACACCACCGTTGCAAGCCACTATTTTTCCTTAATCTCATTCTCTCTCAAAACCGAAAACCACCAACCCCATGCTCCCTCAATCGTTTCATATGAGATTATTATCACAATCCTCTTATGCATCCGGAGTCTGATCGTAAAAATTTTGATTATCAATTATTTGTTAGTCCAATTAGGTGATATTGAATGGTCGGATCGATGAAATTCTAATTCTTAAGTAAATGTCGTTAGTTTAATTCGAACTTCACGACACTTTATAGAAACACGAGGTCCTATGAGTATGTTATAACAATTTGTCTGTACATACGGAGCCCAGTCGTAAACATTCTGAATCTCACTCGTAGTCAAATTAGGTGATATTAAAAATCTCTAAAAAAAAATATTAAAAATCAATTAAATAAAAAATGATTTTTTTGTTAAAAAAAAAAAAAAAAAGAGTCACCACAATCATTGTATCATCATCAAATATAGAAACAAATCCCGTGTTTAAAAACACAAACCCCAAATTTCAAATCTAAGAACACCATTGGATCCTAAATCAAAAAACACCAAAATCATCATTATTATTAATCATATCTGGATTAAAATCAAAACACAAAGTTTCCTCGTCGGTGAAGACGTCAGATCTCGTCGGTGATAGCTGTTTCACCGAGATTCAAAGCTTAAGGAAGAGTCAGAATTTGTCTGTTGTTTTAGGTGATTCGAGTTCTAGATCCAGTTCCGATTTTGCCAGGAGAAATTTTTAGTTTTGTGTGATTCCATAAGATTTCGGTAGAAGTTTCAGTTTATATTTGTTTGGAGTTTTTTTTAGATTTGATGATGGTGATGAATCTGGTATTGTTGTTCATGGTGATGAATAGATGTCGTTGATGATGATGAAGAAAGAAGAGTTTTTTTTTTTTTAATTGAATAAAATTAATCATAATAATAATAACATGGGGCAAAAACGTAATTAACCACTCTCTATTTAGAAAATCTGTTTTTTGAGGAGTGCATACACTCTTTAACAAACACACTTTAACACACATTCTCTCTATTGGTTAAAATTTATATGGGTCCCATAAAAGTTATATGGGTTCACATTTTTTTATGGGACCCAAGTGAATTTCAACCAATAAAAGAGAGTGTGTTAGAGTGTGTTTGTTAAAGAGTGTGATGCTAGCATTATTCCTGTTTTTTTTATTACAAATTTCGTGGGCCCCACTCACCAATAAAAGGAGCAACCTGCTATAGCAGGTAAAATAGAGGGGTTCATTGATGGACCTTTATTTTGGGGGTTCATATTAGGAAAATTTCTCAACGCACCCACCCACTTTCTCCCGCACTCCCTAGCGCACTTAAAAAAATTCGGAAAATACGTTCCGAACTGTTTTTTAGTGTAAAATTTACACTATAAAAAATTCGGGAAATGTTTTCCGAATTTTTTGGGGAGTGCGGGAGAAAGTGGTGGGTGCGTTAAGAAATTTTCTCATATTAGGGGGACCCATAATAATTTATATGATCCAAAGTAAAATATTTGGGTTCAAGCAATTAATAAATTTTATTTTAAAACGAATTGTTCTTTTTATTTTTTTACAAATAGAAAATCATATTATTTTGTAACAAAAAAAAATCATATTATTTCATTACAAATTAAGTGTTCAATACAAAATCAATTCAAATATGTAGCGATTAGGCCAAAAAGCGGCCGCTCTAGCCAACGGATGGATAACCGTGTTCACTTGTCGCTTGATGAATTTCACTTCGAAGTCGTTAAATAATGTCAACATGCATCTAATCTTACAAATAATAGCGCTAAATACTGACACACTGGAATTCATATGACTAATAGAATTTACTACAACTTGCGAGTCTCTTTCAAAAATCACATTTGTGTTGAGAATGTAATCGATTATTTTGGGGCCTCTAATAACAAGAAAACTAATAATCGTTGTTGGCTTGTTTGATCTCTAATCACTCAATCAATCGATCATCATCACCACTATTTTCATAGAAATCAATATAAGTTTCCTTAAATCAAATTATACATTGTTTACTCATTAGTCTATGTGGATTCAATACTCTTTTTATTACGACGATATATTCGAACACTTGCAAGCATATCAACTTTTTTCTTTTACTGCCAACAGATTCGCAATTTAGAATGCAAACTTGATTCGTAGTGTAGATAGCGAACAATTTTTTTAAAAAAAAAAAATTGGTATTTTTACACCAATCGCTACTTAAGAGATGTAAAATTGGAAACTCAAGAGTATACCCAAAAAAAAAAATGGAAACTCGAGGGACACTTGAACAGGGGGACATGAAAAAAAATCCCAAAATGTTGGACGGAGAGAGAAATTAAAATAGAGGTGAACGCCCCAACTTTTAATAATCTACTAGTAGCTAAATCCTACCCTTAATATACTTGGAATGTCCAAAACCATGCCCCTGCACATAATAATATCACTACCAATCGAAACTATCCTCGTGGGAGAAGGGAAGTGGGCATCTTTTAATTTGTTTTAATATAGGATCGATATTTTTTGGCGACTGGGATTAGGTGCAAACACTTTGACTTACGCCATATGTCAAAGGATTCCTTATCTTCCACTCTACTTTTATCAAAATTTTGGTACTTATATAAAACCAAGAAAAAAATTTTGTACATACCACTGTATTAAAGTCATATTTGTTGCATACAAGTGAATAACAGGGAATTCCAAGTTTCAAAATAGTAATAAAGTCTGAACAAACAATTTCAGGCATGAAGAAAACGTCAAATCTAGATGATCTATTTCACCATTCATAGCATGAACTTCCCACCATTAAGGCCCATAACTCCTATTGTAGTTTATATTGTTTGATGACCAAATTGCTTGCAACCTAGTTTAACTGCATAGATAGGGTAGAGTAGAGAGCAAGTTGTCAGCAACTGATCATATATAAAAGGCAAAATTTAAGGTATAACCATGGAGCAATCATAGGGCAGTGATTTCAAAAGGAAAAGTTCAAGTGGATTTTACAAGTGCTGGCTTCATCCTGCAATGTCTGTTAGCACACATGTAAATATATAATATTTGTCAAATTGCCAATGTAAAACTCACCATAGTAACTGCCAAGGTTGGCTCTCCCGACATTTACCCCATAGGAAAAGCTGACACAATTTACCAGTTACGTCTAACAACCGTAATGCACTGACCCAGATTCCAGTGCTTCGCAGTGAAGCTAAGCAAACAAGAGTGGGTGAGGATTGCCATTGACCATTTGATGGCAGACTACTGATAAGGAATTCAGGGTACACAAATTCCAAACAGATTTGAAACAATCAAGGTACAGCTAGACTGCCATAGTAAAACACAATTTCAGCCAAATAAAGGAATCTTTTAAGATTGAGACATGTTTGATCCACACACTACCATCTGAGAGTCTTTTAGTGCATTGAAGGGAAATTGAATCATAGTTGACACATAATCTCCACCATGAATACTACTTGATCAGTCAATTCAGGTGCTTAGACTTGATATTCTCGTAACTAGGAATGAAATTGTTATATCCTCCTATTTCATTATTCAACACTTCAGACATAGACAGGCCACTGAAATACTTGGAATCATTCCAACTTCCCCACTGGTTATTTGAACCTAGAATATTACTATTGAACTGTTGAGAATGCAATTGTTCAGAAAATGAAGGTGTGTTAGACTGAAATTGATCAAGAAACCTTGAAGAAGTTCTATAAGCATCACTTTGAGGAGAAAACCTATTTCCAAAATGATCTGTAAGTCTTAAATTCTGTGAAGCTGTAGATTGTTGTAGTAACATCTTAAGTCTAGCTTCATCTTCATTAGGACTAAATTGTGGAAGTAAAGTTTGCCTCAGGTTAAAAGGTACACTATTCAGCTTTTCATCCACTATGCCCCTACTAGGGTCCAATACCATAGGGTTTTTGAATTCAACGTCTCCTATCCTGCCGATATTTACAGATGGAGGAGCATACTGCGGTCGCAAATGTTCAACTGGAAAATAAAAGATTTATAAGAAATTTATCTAAAAGAAGTACAAGATGTAACTAAGAAGCAGAAATATGCGAGAAAAAGTTAAAATAAGTGGAGTAATTTGTGAGCCATGAAGAAAGAGTTATACCAGAACCATTACAACTCTGTTCTACTCTCCCACGTGAAAACCCAGGAGGGATTCTGCCTGACATTGAAAATCCAGGTGGACTTGTAGCATGAGCTTTTGCCACTGATAAAAGACAACATGGGAAAATATCAGTTTGATCAAAACATAGTTCCACAGTGAAGAAAATTAACAAAAAATGAAGAATGTCCGTGTTAAAAGGAGACCTGATATGTCACAGAAAGGAGTTAAGTGTTATATCAGATTTAGTCATAAATATTTCATGATACACCAAGGGCCAAAACTTCTATTTCTACTATTATCAACTAAGAACCTCAGCTTCAAAGATACATAACATGATACTGAAAGACAAAAAATATTTTCCAATTGATGAATTTATCCATATGTTCTTATATAATAGTTGAAATATTTAATAGGTTATCACTGTACAGTTAAGGTCCTTAATTGGCGAGTTTTAAAGTATAGCTCCTTAATTCACAATAACAGTAAAATTAAAGTCCGTGCACAAACTTTTCTCTTACTGCAACATTGTCTAATTACGATCAAAACCAAATAACTTAATCCAAAAAGACATCCAGAATACATATACAGAAATAACAACTTAACAACAGCCAAAAAATAAAATAAAACAGAACTACAGAAGAAAAATATACCATCATACTTTCATTCACAAGCAAAAAACAGAAATCCTATGAACAACAAATTTCATGTACTATTTATATTGTAGTAACTGTGGGGATTAAAAGCACTAAACTAATGTTAAACTTAAAATTAACTTCGTAGCTACTTAATGAAATGGATCACTAAAAACAAAGTCGTCAACTATCTAAGCCTAAGCATGTGAAATGCTCAAATTACCTTGTTTCTCCATCAATTAATTAAACAAGATAAAAGTGAAAAGAGATTTGCAGGATCTTTAAGAAGGCAATAGGAAAAAGAGATGGAAATCCAATTAATTGAGCAAGCAGGGTGCCACAAGAAAACTGTCATTATGCATCTATATTCAATAAAGTAGAAGCAACTATGACAACAGAGAAAAAACCTGAATGGAAGGAAACCTCTATCCACACTATAGATGAAGTAATTAAGTATTTTACTGAATAATACTCACTGGAAAATTTAGAAGGCACCAAAGACGGACTTCCATCAAATTTATCTGATAGCACAGAATTGCTTGATGGGAAAGCATGTGGGTGTTGTTTTCCAGTGAACATATCTTTGTTTCCATTATAACCACCAGATGCATAATTCACTTTCGGATCAAATCCAATAATCCCAAATGACTGCAAATCAGATGCCCCATTCAAAGAACCATCGTGTCTGGCAAAGGAAAACCTGGACTGATTCTTGTCTTGGATATTCCGCAAAGCAGGTGCTTTGAAGGATGTGTATGGTTCATCACTTTCATCCAACAACTTAACTAGTGAATCTTCCCATGCATCTAATTCCAAAGACAAAATGTTAGATATAATGTGGTTTTCTCCAATGTCTGAAGAAACCTTGTTATCAACATTTGAACCAGTATCCTCACTCTCCACGAGCTTCTCAAATCCTGCCCCTAAGGGTTCAGTAAGAGATTCAGAAGGTTTACCGAAATGATTCTGGTTACAAATTTGATTTTGTTGCTTCAGTTGATGGCTTGATTGGGTTAGATTCTGAGGACAACAAGGTGAATGGAGCACGGATGCTAAATTATTTTTGCCTTTGCAGAATTGTTGTTGATCATAGTCTTTATTTAGACTATCATCCACAATTATATCTTCCCAAAAAGCTGGTGTGGTTGAATGATCTTTACAATACCCATTATCTTGATGCAAATGCTTCCCTAAAGAGGAATTGATTGAGTTCTGAGTAAAAGGTATTCTGTCTGAATCACGAGTGAAAAATGAATCTTCAAGATGACTGTTGATGCTAACAGATGATAACTCCGAACATATGCCATGCACATCCCGACTTGAAACTGCCTTGTTAGTATTCAAATCATGTAGTCCAGCAATCTCCAGGACGCTTGTACTCACAGAAGGTGCAGCCTTGTCTTGATCAAGGCCCACAAAAGCTGCTGAAGAAGTTTCACAGTTAGACGATATAATGCCAGAAAGTTTCTTCACAGTAACCTTGTTGATAACATTTGACTCACATGTTTGAGAATTTCCACCAACGTGGTGTTTGTTCAACTCTGAAGGTACAATTACACTATCGGAATGCACATCAGAGCTATTTTCATCTTCGCCTGATTTTTTTGTATCAAGAATAGACCTTTCGGTGCAAACAGCCTCTGGCAATAGGGCTTGGGAATCATTAGATGCTTCAATCTTTCTATTAGCCAGATTACTAGAACATGATGAACTAATTTCCTGTGGAAGACTGCCAGATACACACCTAGCCCTAGTACATTAGACCAAAAAAGTCAGTATTCCCACTACAAAAATATAATGCTATTAGTGGATTGCTAGTTAATGGCAGCTAGCTAAACTGCCATAAAAATATGGCTGATGTGGGTGTACCAGCCTATGGCAGAAGCATGCGGCTATGCTATGATGAAAAATATTATCTCAAATTATTTATAAAAAAAAAAAATGTAGAATATAATATAAAGAAATAAATTAAGGAGGAAAAAAAAGAGAACAGCTAAACAAGGAAGACAAAGTCATCATAGAATAGAAGATAAAGAAAATGAAATAGGATGAATATTTTGCTTGAAGAACAGAATCTTATAAACTCAAAATTTACTAAACAAAGAAATAGAGAACATATCTAGAACAGAATAAAACAAGAAAAGATAGGGCACTGCTAGGCAAGGAATACAAAGTCATAGAGTAGAAGCTTAACAAAAAATATATAAAAAAGATGAATACTATGTTTGAAACTCTAAATTTACAAAACAAAGAAATAGAGGAGAGGAAACAGAGAAAACAGGGGAATGCAGAACAGAAAGGTAGGAAGGAAAAAACAGCTTGCCCATGCCAGACGTAGAACCTATCACAAGATATACTTGAAAATTATGAAATCAATGGAGATGGGTTGTTCACTTGAGATGTACTGTTCAACGGAGATGTGCAAATGAGAAATGACGGAGATTTCCATGAGAGATGGTAGAAACATCAATAGGGAGTGTCAAAAGGGTTTTTATTAGGGTTTAAAGCTGGTAGGTTCTGCCATGCAAAACAAATTAATGGGAGAATACCACACATTCATAAATTCATTACCAAGAGTTCGCTGCAGGAAGTGCTGTTGAATTGGCAGCTCCATTGCTTGAACATGACCCTTTGATCTGGTTAAATTTCAAGATGGATAATGGACAAGTGAGTTTAATCAAGAAATTAGTTCAATTCACTGCCTACAAACTAATAAGACAGTAGAAAACTGAGCTATCAAATCACCATAAACAAGTTTACCACAAAAGTGGTGTTCATTAATACTTACATCTAAAGGACTTGTGGACACTACTTTGGTGGCTGATGACATGTGTCTAGGATCATCTGGCGGTGGAGGTAAAACACTCCCTGAACGACGATGCAAATTATTTGTAGCACCAATGATTTGTAGGACTCTACTCCTGTAACATCCAAAATACAAAACCAAAACTACTTCAGAGAAGATATAACTTTCAAAAAAAAACATAGAATAGGATAGTAAAAAATAAGATAATGTCTAACTGCGAAGAGAATGCAATCCAAAACAAATCAAAAGAGGTCATACAAGAGGAAAGTAAGAATAGTACAGAACTGGGACACGCCCAGTACCTGTTTGACATATTTGCGGAAATTGTGGAGAAACCTAAATGACTGAGTTATGCAAGATGTAGGTTTTTTTACTATATGAAAACTGAAAGCAAATCAACCAGCAGAGGGTCCAACACCAGAGAAGTAAAAATACATTGATGTGTAAGCATTAAGATTTGAACTCCCAAATGAATACACAATATGGTTAAAAGACAGCCAGCTGAGGGTTAAATAAGCACAAAAGCAAGTTCAAAATGGAGTAAAAAATAAGAGTATGTCTAACCAGGAGGAGGAGAACAAAATCTAATACAAAGAAAAAGAAGTCAAGCAGGAGGAAAGTGAAAATACTATTGAACCAGGACACACCCAGTACCTGTTTGACATATGTGTGGAAATTATGGCAAAACCTAAATGACTGAGTTATGCAAGCATAAAGATTTGAACTCCCAAATGAATACACAATATGGTTAAAAGACAACCATCTGAGGATTAAATAAGCACGAAAGCAAATTATAAAGTTCAAAATGGAGAGATGGTGTAAATGAGCTGAGAACCAATCATACCTTGCAAAAGCTAATACTAATTCATCTTTGGTAAAGCTATCTTCATGAGCACCATGATCGTGTAGATACAAACATTCTCTATTGCTGCAAGGCTGGACCATCAAGATAATTTATATAGTATGTGAGGAAACCACCTATTACTAAGGTCTATATTTAGGATACAGCAGAAAGGAAATCAAGGAGAATTGAATAATCAATGTAGCATATTGCATGGAAAACAACCAAGGTACACCGAGCATTTACGTAAATAAATAATTGGGTAATTTAGGTGACAAAATAACAAGGTATCTGGGAGAATAGTTGACCTATATAGCAAGAAGAAAAAGGCAGGAAATAAGTAGTCTGACAAAACAGTAAAGGAGAGTGAACGGTTTCTCTAATGCCCTGTATTATCTTTTCATTTTTAGTCTTTTAACGCTGTTGTAAATCTACTACTCTGGTACTGCTGCCTCCTGGTGCCAGAATTATTTCAGGAATAATACAGTAAATTTACCCATTTTACGAAGTTTGATCCAGTTTCTAACGTGGTAGCATAAAGATGTAGTTGTGTGTGATAAAGCATTCATAAATTCAGCATAGAGTGTCTATTTTACCACATTTCTGAGCCATGCATGGCAATACTTTGTTGTTCCAAAACAAGCCCTGCGAATGAAATAACCAGCCGTCATCACAAGATCAAGAAAGCCTCACAAGCCACAACCCAATCAAAATAGTATATCCATACCTCAATGATCTACCTTCTAATACAAAAAAATGAACTGATTGAATACATCGAACTGCTTCAGATTCTTTTGAGTAAGTTATATACCTAAAAATAAGATAAATTAATTCAACAAATACAAAACAGCCACAGGAACAAATGCCAAGTTCCAACCTTCAAAAGTTACAAGATAATTACATAAAGAAAATAATTACATAAACAAGGGAAATACTATAATTTTCTACTTGAACAACAATTCGCGGTTTTTTTAGAAATTCATAACTTACACACAACAGCTGTTGTTTGCAGAGTGTTGAATAATGCCCGTTGATGTACGAGATATTGAGACTTTCAAAACCTTTCCATACCTTCCAAAGTACTCCTTACGCTGAAGTAGCTGGTATAATCCAAAGAATCATGTTATCAATTGAAGGAAAAAGTGGCTAAGATGATCTACAAGTTAAAATACACAAAAACTAATATGGACTATGCCTGCCATGCTCCACACAGTTGCATCTAGCAACAATTAGAGACACAACAGCATTGAAGAACTCACATTTTCATCTGCAAGGTTAAGAGGAAGTCCAATTATATACACAAGGTTGCGCTGAATGACTCTAACATCAGTAAGATGTTTCCTTCCATCTGATGATTTAGGCTTCAACTTATGTATTTTCTTTTTATGCTGTGAGTTCATTTCAGCAACCAATCTGATAATTCAAGGAAAGCATATCAGTATTACCTAACAATAGCTTAATAATAACATTTAATATAAAAATTAGAAATTCCAGCAATAACTAAAACAACCTTCGACAGTTAGCTGCCATTGCCACAATGCGTTCTTTGTCATAAGGTGAACGGCAGGCAGGACAACGGCCCTCAGTTTCATCCTTCTGTGCCATTTCCATTATGTGATGCCAACACCATACACAGATCTGTGATAAGAAAGAGTGAGAATCAACAAATAATGAGCCATTTTGCTTTTCTTGTTTTTAAATGAAGAGCTGGTAAACAAGTTTTTGCAAACAAAAGTAACTGGCCAAATAGTTTTTTTCAGTTTTAAAAAACAAAAATAGTTTCCTATAAGACCTCATAATATATCTTCAGTGAAATGCCAAGTACACTACACAGTTTTAATTCTAACTTCTGATTTTCAGTACACAAGAAAGATTTATGCATATGGATAAAGCATTAATTTGAACAATAAATTAGGAAAAGCAAAAAAGAAAATTGAAGAGTTTCATAAACAAGTTTAAACCTCATAGCCACATTTGCAAGGCTTCAGATGCTGATCAGTCAGGTCCATCTCCTCAGTGCATATCGGACATGATTTTCCTCCTTTGTCAACCATTGTTATGCAGGATATTCAGCTACACAATAAATTAATAAAATATTAAACAAAATCCTAAAGATGAAAAAAAATTCATCCACAAAATGATAAACCTACTCAGAATGCACCATAACAATTAAAGCTCGGTAGTTAAAAGCACTGCACATTAACATTTCGCTAATGATTTTCATTTCTTTGTGAAAACTACATCCATTTTCATATACAAAATTCAACGGCAACAGCAACCAAATACTTGCAACAAATTTCAACTAATTTAATTTCAACGTCAATTAAAAATACTAGATAAATAAAAACCCTAAGTAAAATGAGTGTTCCCTTTACTCTGACAACATTTACAATAATAAGCGGAAAAATGAAATTAATCGAGCGGAGAATAATAATCAGTGATGATCTTCTCATGTTGAAAATTGAAATCACGAAAAGCATAAAACATAAAACATAGATTACATTGTGATTAACAACTCGAAACTAACTAAGCATATAGTAGAAAATGCAGTTGAATCGAAAATCGTAACCCTAAGAGCAAAGAAAAAGTGAAATGAAAGCAGAGAATGAAACGACGAATCGAAGATAGAGATGCATGACGGTTAGGGTTTTGAGAAATGAGCTTACATCGAGAGCGAGGAAGAGAGAGCAGAGGCAGAGCAATGTGTGAGTGAAGTGAAGTGAAGTGAAGTGAGTGAGTGAGAGAGAGAGAGAGAGAGAGAATGAAGGATAAAGCACACGATATAATAGAAGAGAACGATAACGCGAGACAGCAGAAATCATGTACTGTATTGTGTACGTGTAAAATCCCGTGTTGTTAAAAGCCTTTTTACCTTTTACCAAAAATATAATTCTTTTTTTTTTTTACCTTTATCGGTTGCAAATTTTTTGCTTAAAATAATGCTCAATCCTCACTCTAGTTCTAACTATAAAAAAAAAAAATTTACTTTTTATATTCATTACACTATAATTCATGTATTTAGACAATATTATAGTTTAGATACATTATTTTTATATTAAATCTAAAAGTAAAACTTTTATTACATATACATATATAGGACTAAAGAAATACTATTGTTTTGGGACAAACACAAACTTAAAGCAATTTTTTTCGATAAATATTCTCCAACTTTTTTTTTTAATTATAGCATACTCTTTTTAATAAAGAGAAATATTATTAAAAAATTAGGTTACAGCTTCCATATCATTTTGAAAAATTGGTGGACCAAGAGCTACTTGGCTTCGAGATGGCCCAACGCATTAGAACCTGAGCTACATGGTTACCCTTTTTATTTACCCACGAGACAATCAAATTATCCATGTGAATAGTGATCACGAATCCTAGAGCAATTTCGCACAAGTTGACCCTAATGAGTTATATGAAAATTCCTCTTTAGCATGGCGTTGACTATTATTTTTTCAACATCTAACTCGATGATGATGTTGCTAAGATGATTCGATTCCACTAACATAAGAGACTCTCGAAGACTCATTGCTTCCGTTGTAGCCACGTCATTCGATCCTTTACAAACCCTAGTCGTCGCTCCAACATAGTGGCCATCTTCCCTCCGCAAAACTGATCCAAACCCCCAACGGCCATCATCTGAAAGATGAGCATCCACATTGAGCTTAAGGAAGTTCAACGGAGGGGGACTTCGGCTCTTGTTACGGACAACTAAGGGGTTCGATTTCGTGGTCATAAGGTGATCTTCAATGAAATGATTTTGATAGTCACATAGAGTCTTCAATGTGAGATCTATAGCTTCTTTCACAGGTGTTTTTTTACTTTGAAATACGTTATTATTTCGAGTTAGCCAAATGTTGTAGGTTATAGATGAAATAAGTTGCATGCTTTTTTTAGTGGTATTGTGTAGCATACTAGCATACACTTGATCTAATCAGAGAAAGCCTGAGTCTGCATATTAGTAGTCATAATGGTGAGAGGGGAGCTAAACCAAACAAGTCTAGTGTAACAGCCCTCGGGCCCCATCATGGCGATCCCGGAGCTGCCACCTCAAGATCTTCTCTACCCCCCTCACTAGTAGAGTTTTTGCCTTCCGTGGGAATCGAACCACGTACCCTGGGGTTCAAGTACATGTTCAATCCATTCCCACTACCAATTGAGCTACTAGCCCAATTGGTAATGGGAATGGATTGAACATGTACTTGAACCCCAGGGTACATGGTTCGATTCCCACGGAAGGCAAAAACTCCACTAGAGAGGGGGGTGGAGAAGGTCGTGAGGTAAAGCACCGGGATCGCCATGATGGGGCCCGAGGGCTGTTACATCTAGCCCAGTCACAGTTCATGGGTTTTGTTGCATCTATGGCACACAAAATTACAGAGAATACCCTTTGATAGAAGAAGATTAGTCTCGACTGAGATTACATTATGAAGGATTCTCCATAATAGTTGGATTTGTTTGGGTGTGGAACCACAATTTTCCATAGCTTGTTCCAAGAGTTGTCACCCTCTAGATAATTACTTGTCTGGGCTTGCTTAGAATTTGAAAATTCCCACTCCACTTGAGCATTGTATCCATATTTAACTGTGTAATTACCATTTATAGTACCCTGTTAGTTGAGAATGTCCTCCTCGATGGTGGCAGTAAGAGGGATTTGGAGGATTTGATCAACTTCAATATTAAGAAAAGTTTGGGTAATAATTTGAGCATTCTAAGAGTCGTTGAAAGGGGTCGACAAGGTCTTGGACCTTCTCCAAGGTAGTATTATCAGGTTCGAGAGTCCAAGTGGTGTTTCCCCCTAGGGTTGATCCATCTGTCTTCCCAAATCTTAATGTTTTGCCCATTACCAACTAACCAGAAGCAACCCCTTTTTAGAATCCAATTGCCTTTCTATATGCTCTGTCGATAGTAATTAGATATGTAGTCTTGTTTTGCTTTAAGAAACTTGTTATGGGGGAAATACTTTTCTCTTTTGATGCATTTGGTTGCCTTTTATTTATTCATTTTTTTTCTTTTTCATATACACATGCATTTCTAGTCGTTTTGGGATCAACAATCTTTTCAGATGAATAATATATTGGCCGGGTTACCCTTCTTAGTTCGAGTAGTTACCTTTTACTGACTTGTCATTCATACATTACATTTTTGCTCAAGAATTATCACCACACAAGTTTTAGAAAGAAGGACTTATTGATGGAAGAGTGACAATAACTTTGATTTTTTATTAGTGAGCACTCCGGTACACATATTATGTGGACATGTACCGGTACATCGCTAAGGTGTATAATTTAAACTGGTCCATGTGTAATGATAATTTCAAGACTTATTTAAATATGAGTTTTCTAAATTACTATTTTAATTTACAAAAATTTCAAAATCACGCCCTAGGAATTATTGTAATTTAAAAATCTTATAACATGTTTCAATAATTTCAAAAGAAGATCAAAACCTCTATCCTAAAACATTTTCTCTTCTCAGTTCTCCATTTGTTCCTCTCTCTCTCTCTCTCTCTCTCTCTCTCTCTCTCTCTCTCTCTCTCTCTCTCTCTTTTTCACTTCTTTGTTCTCTTCTCTCTCCACGGCGTCCTTCCTCTTCCACCGCCGAAATAATAGTTTTTAGGGTTTTTCTTGTCTCTCTGTTCTTTAATCTTCTACTTTTAGGATTTTTCAATTTTGGGAAATTGACCTTCTTCTCTCTTATTCCTGTTGTTGTTTGTTCAGTTGACCAAAACATTTTGTACTGTGCAAGAAGAGTGTCAAACTTTATTTTGACACAAAATAATAACCATTGATCTCTGTTAATCCAACAGTTCATATTATTTCACTTAAAAACTCATGTGATATTCCTTCGGTGATTGTCTCTTTCGCAAATTCAACCCAGGCCAACTCCTATCTGTTTCATTTTCCATCTCTGCTGTGGAGGGTAGGGTAACAAATTCAAGAAATTTCTCGTCTGGAAAGAATTATGTAGAGTCCAATTCTGATGTGAGAAATAAACTGCAAAAGATTAATTGACTTTCCGGTTAAGGAATAAGTTTTTATCTCCATTGATTTTTTTTTTTGAAGCTGAGTATTTATATTCATTGATAGATCCTTTATCGAAAAAATCTTGGAACAACTAAAAGTCAAAAGCTTCATATATGCATTTGGAATCACATCGTATCAATTACAAAGAAAAAGAAAATAGGCAATGACTTGCGATACAATAATCATCACAACAACAATGGAAAATTCAGAGAATTAGAGATTTGGAGGAAAAAAGAAAAAGGTGTGCTGGAGTGTGTACGTAATAAACAATGCTCACACAAGTTTTTACGTGAAATAATATCAACATTTGGATTAACAGAGATCAAGGGTTATTAAGGACCGTTTGGTCTGGCTTTTATAGGTCTTAAGCTATCTGAAAGCTAAAAGTGAAAATAGCTTTCTAGAAAAAAAAAAACTAAAGTTGTTTGGTGGTTGTTGTTTTTTTAGCTTCAAAGCTATTTTTAAGCTAAAAGTTGTTTGGTAAAATATATTTTTAAAAACTTAAAAAAAAAATTTGAATATCAAGCGTATAAATAAATAAATATTTTAAAAATAAAAGATAAGTATGTAGTAGTATAAAAAAAGCTCCAAATATTTTTTTAAAATTAGGTTTCAAGCTAGCTTATTTTATTCAATTTTCCAGATTGAAAAAGAAAATTGCTTTTATAATTAAGAGCTTTATTAAAAAATTGTTTAGCCAATCTTTTCATTTTAAGGAGAATAAAAAGCTAAAAAAAGTCAGGACAAACTGTTCTGGTAAAAAACGAGGGGGTTTGTATTATTGATCAAATGGTGTGATTACACTCAGTTCAATCCCAACAACCCTGGGAGTTTAATAAGTCAGAATTCGATCCTCCTTTACAGATGAAAGTATCAAACTATTTATAGACCATTAAAGCCTTCTTCTCCAAGCTAGGGTTCCTACAAATCCGGTCTTCAGCGCCTTTTCCGGTGATGCAGCGTGAAAGTAGGAATAAAACCTTGATCTTCAAGCCATGGCGGTTTCAAGGAGTTGGTTTCTTCGTTCCCAAGTTAATCGCTAAGACAGGGAAGGATGAAGATATTTTATTGTCATATGCAAATCCGTCTTATGGGCGTCGTCCGTCATTACCCACCTCGCCTAGGCCTTGTATCGCCAAATGGGCGTTTGGAATTCAATTGTTTTGGGCCTGTTTCCTTTCTTATATTAATTGGGCTAATTTGATTTTGCCTTTAGGCCCATTGCCCAGTCCACAGCCCCCCAAGCATGAAATCCGTAGGAATGAAATGCTTAAGTACAATTCGAATTTCCCTCCAAAATTCTTGGCGCGCGATATACCGCGTTTCTCTCCCACTCTTTGGTGCACGTTCTTACATTCATGAGCAACTCTCATTAACCGTTTCCCCTCCTGCTGCTGCCACGATGAGACTCTCCGTCTATAAAAGTGGTACTTTGATGAAATAATCAGTTCATCCCTTCTTACCTGCAGAACTCTAAGCTTTCCTTTCAGAGTTATGTCTCCCAAAAATCCTTCTTTCGAATGTGGTCAATCCCCGGCTTCCCCTGTCATTAAGCGGCTCCGGCGTATGTTGGCCTTAAGCACGGAGGACTTGATGGATGATTTTGGCGAATTCTCAGAGTTCGTCAAAGAGCTGAACGATTATTGCTGGAGGCTGACCAAGGAAGAGAAGCGTTTTCTTGACAGTGTGCTGCGTCTAGAGAAAGAGTTGAAGGATAGTGCATCCTTCGTGATTGCTGTGGAGAATGTCAAAGAATGCCATGCCGAAGTTACCGAAGCTGTCGACAGCCAGATAGAGATCACGAAAGAGACCATGGGTGTGCAGGAGGAAATCTTAGGGATATGCTTCAACGAGGAGCGGAGAGTGGACGATCGTTTGGCGCTGCTGAACAAGGAGATGAAGCCGCTTGTGAAGAGGAAGAGGGCTCTCCAAGGCGAGATTAGGGACGATGTTGCTAAGCTGATTTCAAGGCGCCATTCTTTGATGGACCTTTTAGACAAGCAGAACGAGCTGAGAGAGGATCTGAAGCCCATTGACGAGAATATGGTGAAGGCGAAGAGGGTGAAACGGGCATTGGAGGAAATGCACCGTATCGCCGTTGCCGATGCTGGTGAATTGGGGAATTCCACCATGCCATGAAGTCTTTTGTTTGCTCATCTTTCCGTTTTATGCTTTTCTTTCTAGTATTTGTAATTTGCTTCCGGATTTTGGGATCTTTGTTATTTTTATTCTGTTTCTTTGCTTCCGTTGTATTTCTTTTGTACGAATTTGAATGCTTAAGCAATTTCCTTTACTTATGTGTTGCTCTTCTGTCCTTTCTGGTACCGCCTTCCTTTGCAGTCTTTAATAACTAAAATGGGTCAAATTTTGACTCCTTGGAAACGTAAAAGTGACATTTTTCGAGATGGTCAAAGCTCGGTGGCTGCAACCGTTCAAGCATTTATTACTACCGTTAATAACGATGTTAAGGTTAAATATTGACTATAAATATCACCTGCTCAAAACTCGAATTTTTATCCTCTTGTTTTGAATCTTTAAGATGGAAAATAACAATGCGAAAAAACCTGTTGCCAGAAGCACCCCGCCTCAGCGAAGGAAGAAAAGGGTAGAGGTGTCTACCTCCAACTTCACTCGCTCCCGAAGGTCTAAGGATGTCAAAAAGGTGGAGGTTATCGTCCTTTCCTCGGATACCTCCGATTCTGGTAGTGGCGATGAGGATTACGTTTCGTTTCTGGAGACCTACGTTCCTCCTGAGCTTCGTGCTTCTTCGTCTAGTGAAGAAGAGGGGTCTCGGGTCACCGTGGAATCCAAGATGACTTTCCCTGAGCCTGCGCCAAAAGATTCCGAGTCCGAGTGATAGGACTTTTAAGATTAGTTTTTCTTTGTAATTTTGCTTTCTGTCGTTGTACCTTTATTTTTCAAAATTAATAAAGATTTTTGGTCTAGGGCTGAATTTATTGTTCTTGTGTTTTGCTTTCTCCTTAATCTTGAATTTTTTCTCTTTTTGAGCGTTTTTCCTTTACTTATATTATGCTCAAAAAAGGCGAGGTTTGTACTTTTGGCGTGGTCACTCCAGAGGCGCATTGTGTTTCGAGGCGACTTCATGTTCGCCTTTTAGGGTGATAACTATTTGACGATAAATCTTCCAAAACTTATTCTCGGGATACACGCTTTTTGACGCGTATTTAATCCGACGGCGCACTTGGTACTTCTTACTTCGACTTCTGGACTTCAACCAAAACGAAAAGATTTCCCTCTTTATAAGTAGTATCTCCGTTTCTTCTTTCCCTTTACTTATTTCTTCTCGCGAATCAGCATTCTCTTTCGCATATCCTTCTTCGATCCAGCAAGCCTTTGTTCAACGATTAGGACGCTTCCAGTTTATTTCTCCAAGCTTTGTCAATTCCTTTGAGGTATTCTTTCTTTCATACCTTACTCCTTTTTGCCGATTTGGTCTGTCTTGAGTAGGGACCCTAATTTTTTAATTAGGTTTAGAAAAAATGGTTATTTTGAGGGAGTTAGATGAGGATGATGGTGGGAGAGTTCCTATTTCCTCTCCTAGTTATCTCGAGTGGGCGCAACAAGTTCAAGCCCACTATACTAGGGCTAACGGCGTTCTTAATAGCCGGGGGTTTTATTCGGAATTATGGGGTTTTGATGTTGGGAGTAGTAGTAGTGATAGTGATAACAGTAGTGATAGTAGTAATGACAGTGATTGCGTCATAATCTCCCCTTCCTCTTTCACAGGAAAGCGGAAGAACCCCTGCCGAGACCTGGTCGTTGCCGACTACGCTCCAGTCACCATGGAAGTTTCTTCAAAGTATACTAGTGTGGAGATGGTGAGGAGCTTTAGGAAAGCTGTCAAACTCTCTGATTCCCTTCTTCGTGAAGATCTGATTATAACCGAACCCGTCAGGGAGGGCGAGTTCGTGTTTCTCCAGAATGTTACCCCGCCAGATTATTTCTATCTTTATACTGGCGTGATCCAGCCCCTCAATATTTGGTTGCCTTTCACCTCTTTCGAGGCTGAGATGTTGAGGGTTCTTAATGTCGCCCCCACCCAACTTCATCCTAATAGTTGGGCCTTTATAAAAGCTTTCGAGGTAATGTGTTCAGGTTTTAACCTAGACCCTTCTGTTGGTGTTTTCTTCTCTTTTTACCAAATAAAGAACCTAAAACCTCAATCTCTAGTTTCCCTTAGTAGTCAACCCAACCGTCGTCTCCTAAGCTTATATGCCTCCAATTTCAAAAACTTCAAAGATTCTTTCCTTCGGGTTCGCCATGATGAGAAATTTCCTGACCTGATGTATGATGAGGTTGAGGATCCTTTATTTCCTTTCTATTGGACCAAAAACCCTAGGCTTATCAAGGGAGCCATCTTTGAGGCTTTGAGCGACTTTGAGCAAGATACCGTCAACTTCCTTGATTCCTATGCCCTTATGGATACCTCTGACGTTCTTAGGTGTGAGGGTAATAGTGGCGCCTTGGAAGAATATTTGCGTAAGTAATAAATTTGTATCTTTTATTTGTTTAATGTTGATCTCGCCTCGTTACTAACTTGTATTTCTTTGCCTCTTTTTACTTTTGCAGAGAGAATGAGGACTATTTCTAATGAGGAGAGACTGGCATTCTTGGCTAAAGCTCGCCAGCAAAGAGCCAATCCTGTTGTCGACGTGACTGATCCCCTGAAAAAGCTGCAAGTGGAGGAAGCTGCTATGAAGGAAGGGCGGAGCAAGAAGAAGCATGAAGGGCGGATCCGTGTTGAGATCCCTGGAAAGACAGCTGCTGAAGCGGAGGGAAACGAGGGTGCTGCTCCTCCTCCTCCCAAAAAACAAAAGATAGAGAAAACTATTCAAAATGCTGGGGGTGCCGACAAGGGCAAAGGTGCGGCTTCCAGTTCTTCTCAGCCTCCTTCTCAAGATGCTGAAACCGCTGCGCCCCTTTCCTGGAGCTCCTTCGATCCTCTGGAATTCATTGAGAGAGGAGTAACCATGGTGGGTGACATGACTCGCTTCACCAACACTTCGACGGAAGACCTGAGGAAGAAAGCCTTAGAGTATGAAGTCAAGGGTACTCTTCTCAATTATCTGTTGACAAACCGCCAGGAGCAAGAGGTTGTGGAGGCGAGGCAGAAGGTGAAGATGGTTGATGATAACCTCGCTGATATTGAGAAGAGGTATTCTGAAACCAAGGCGAAGCTGGAGGATGACATTAAAAAGTTGAAGGAAGAAAGGGAGGGCGAGACAGAGAGACTGAAGAAAGAGTATGAAGAAAAGCTGTCTAAAGTTAAAGAAAGCTATGCCGCTTCGGAGGCTAAGCTCAAGGAGAATGCTGCTGCCCAGGCTGAGAAACTCTCTAAACTATCCAAGGAGAAGGATGAAGCGGTACAGTCTATTGGGACCTTAGCTGATGAGAAAGTTAGATTGGAGAGTGATGTCACAGAGCTTCAGCTCTATGCCGCCAACCAATATGACGAGGGCTTTTCTTTTGCTATAGAACAGGTCAAGCTTCTTTTCCCGGATCTCGATGCTAAGCGCCTTGGCGAAGCTGATGCAATGAATCAAATTGTTGACGGCAAGCTCGTTCCCTATGTTCCTCCTCAATGAATGATCTCTTTGTAATGATCTTGTTTCTGCCCTTCTGTGGCTTTTTGTAATTATTTTGTATGCCCTTTTGTGGCTTTGAACAATTTTGCCCCTTGGCTGGGTCCTTTATAAAGTTCTTTATTCGTCTGATTTCTTCTTTTCATAGCTTTACGAATTATTTTTGCATTACGTTGTGAGGTAACGCCTTCTGTCGTCTTTGTCTAGGAAACTTCGTCCTTGCACCTGTGACATCTTCTACTTTCTATAATAATTGTAAATTGATGCAAATAACTTTATACCTGTTGTTTTTTTGTGGTATAATGAATCGCCTGCTTTGGTTGTGTATAAGCTTCTTCCGGCGGTGTTGATAATTTCGCCTTTCTTTGTTGTATCTTTTTCTGACGTACCCAACTCGTAAGACTTACAGGTAACGCCAAGGCCTTGCAACCTTTTTTGATTTTTCTTTTTCTGACGTACCCAACTCGTAAGACTTACAGGTAGCGCCAAGGCCTTTCAACCCTTTTAATTTTGCTTTTTCTGACGTACCCAACTCGTAGGTGACGCCAAGGCACTGTAACCCTTGTTTAATAAAATTTTTTTTTTTTCTGACGTACCCAACTCGAAGGTGACGCCAAGGCACTGTAACCCTTGTTTAATAAATTTTTTTTTCTGACGTACCCAACTCGAAGGTGACGCCAAGGCACTGTAACCTTTGTTTAATAAATTTTTTTTTCTGACGTACCCAACTCGAAGGTGACGCCAAGGCACTGTAACCTTTGTTTAATAATTTTTTTTTCTGACGTACCCAACTCGTGGGTGACGCCAAGGCACTGTAACCCTTGTTTAATAAATTTTTTTTTTTCTGACGTACCCAACTCGAAGGTGACGCCAAGGCACTGTAACCCTTGTTTAATAAATTTTTTTTTTCTGACGTACCTAACTCGTGGGTGACGCCAAGGCACTGTAACCCTTGTTTAATAAATTTTTTTTTCTGACGTACCCAACTCGAAGGTGACGCCAAGGCACTGTAACCCTTGTTTAATAAATTTTTTTTTCTGACGTACCTAACTCGTGGGTGACGCCAAGGCACTGTAACCTTTGTTTAATAATTTTTTTTTCTGACGTACCCAACTCGTGGGTGACGCCAAGGCACTGTAACCCTTGTTTAATAAATTTTTTTTTTCTGACGTACCCAACTCGAAGGTGACGCCAAGGCACTGTAACCCTTGTTTAATAAATTTTTTTTTCTGACGTACCTAACTCGTGGGTGACGCCAAGGCACTGTAACCCTTGTTTAATAAATTTTTTTTTCTGACGTACCCAACTCGAAGGTGACGCCAAGGCACTGTAACCCTTGTTTAATAAATTTTTTTTTCTGACGTACCCAACTCGAAGGTGACGCCAAGGCACTGTAACCTTTGTTTAATAATTTTTTTTTCTGACGTACCCAACTCGTGGGTGACGCCAAGGCACTGTAACCCTTGTTTAATAAAATTTTTTTTTTTCTGACGTACCCAACTCGAAGGTGACGCCAAGGCACTGTAACCCTTGTTTAATAAATTTTTTTTTTCTGACGTACCTAACTCGTGGGTGACGCCAAGGCACTGTAACCCTTGTTTAATAAATTTTTTTTTCTGACGTACCCAACTCGAAGGTGACGCCAAGGCACTGTAACCCTTGTTTAATAAATTTTTTTTTTCTGACGTACCTAACTCGTGGGTGACGCCAAGGCACTGTAACCTTTGTTTAATAATTTTTTTTTTCTGACGTACCTAACTCGTGGGTGACGCCAAGGCACTGTAACCTTTGTTTAATAATTTTTTTTTCTGACGTACCCAACTCGTGGGTGACGCCAAGGCACTGTAACCCTTGTTTAATAAATTTTTTTTTTCTGACGTACCCAACTCGAAGGTGACGCCAAGGCACTGTAACCCTTGTTTTTGGTTCAGCGCTCACATCTGAGTTGATCTTTAAGTAAAGATTCAGAGCTCAAGTTTGAGATAACCATTTTTGTTGGTTCAGAGCCCGTAACTTAATCAGGTTGACCTTTATTGACGCAAATATTTTGGGATATGCAAGAAGATATAAACTACTAGAATTTTGAAATTCAATGAGCCTCGATAAAAACCCCCGTTGAAACAGGGGAAAAGAGTGTCTCATTGTTTTTTTTTTTTTTTTATTCCTTTATGAAAACGGTTCTTATACATCATTTAAAAATATTGCTAAAAGAAGAGAATGGTTTTACTTATTCTTCCACCGATAAAGTGATGCTCCGTGATTAGCTATAGTAGAACTTTAGGTTTGCTACGTTCCATGTCCTTGGGAGGATTTTTCCTTCCATGGTCTCTAGGCGATATGCTCCTCCTTCGAAAGCTTCTTGCACCCGAAAGGGGCCTTCCCAGTTTGCTGCGAACTTTCCTCCTTTATCCTTTCCCATAGGTCTTTTCAGCACCAGGTCGCCTTCTTGAAAACTCCTTTGTTTGACTCTCGTATTATAACGCCTAGCGGCTCTTTGCTTTATGGCGAATTCCCTGAAATGCGCTCTTTCTCTTCTTTCCTCGATCATGTCTAGGTTCTCTTCCAGAGCTCTGTCGTTCTCTTCCTGCGTCGTGGTTTCTCTGCGCCAACTAGGAGGATTTATTTCCACCGGGATCATCGCGTCCGAACCATAGACCATTGTAAATGGCGCTTCTCCTGTCGAGGATTGGGGAGTGGTGTGATACGACCAGAGGATGGGTGAGATGTGGGCTACCCAAGCTTCGCCTTTACTATCTAGCCTTCTTTTTAAAGCTCTTAGTATCACCTTGTTTGCTGACTCTGCTTGTCCGTTAGCTTGTGGATGCTCCACTGATATAAAGGTGTTTTTGATTCCTTTGCTTCGACAGAATTCAACGACCTTTTCGCTGGCGAACTGTGTACCGTTGTCGGATACGATGTATTTGGGCAATCCAAATCTGCAGATGATTTTCTTCCAATAAAAGATTTTTACCTGTTCCGCCGAGATGCTGGATACCGGCTCTGCTTCAATCCATTTTGTAAAGTAGTCTACGGCGACGATGATCCATCGCGCTTGTTTATAGCCAACCGGAAATGGACCAACGATATCTACACCCCACATGAAAAAGGGCCAAGGGGATAATACTGACTTTAGTGGCTCCCCCGGAACGTGATGCAGGTTGGCGTGTCTTTGGCATTTGTCACAGTTTCTTACATACATGGCGGTATCATCATGTATATCTGGCCAATAAAATCCTGCTCTCAATATCTTTCCTGCTAATGCTCTTGAACCGATATGACTACCACATGATCCTTCGTGTACTTCATTCATGATGCGCTTGGCTTCTTCAGTATTGACGCATAAAAGGAGGGGGGACGCGAATCCTCTTTTATATAGCTTATCCCCTACCATTGAATACCATGCCGCCATTTTCCTTAATTTAAAAGCCTTTTCCCTTTCTTTCGGGAGCTCATCCTTTTGGAGGTACCGGATAATGGGCGATCTCCAGTCTTCTTCTTCTATTACCATCATTACCTCTTCCCCGTTGATGCTGGGAGTTTTTATGGTTTCTTGGATAACGGTTCTATGGCTTCCTGGTTTTTTGGTGCTCGCCAACTTTGACAATAGATCTGCTCTCATGTTTTGTTCGCGGGGAACGTAGACTAATTCGAACGAATCGAAATGCTTAGCTAGGTTCTGCACCTTCTCCACGTATTTGATTAACTGCGGCTCTTTCGTTTGAAACTTCCCTGATACTTGGTTGGTTACCAGCTGGGAATCACTCATGGCCTTTAGCTCTTTTACCTCCATATCGCTTGCCAACTTCATTCCTGCTATCAAAGCCTCGTATTCCGCTTGGTTGTTGCTAGCTTTGAAGGCGAAACGTAGTGATTGTTCTATCATCACGCCATCCGGTCCTTCCAGTACTATTCCGGCTCCACTTCCTCGCACATTGGAGGCCCCGTCAACTGAGAGTGTCCAAAACGCCGTTTTCTCTGTTGTTGGCGGAGTAGACATCTCCAATACAAAATCAGCTAGTCTTTGTGACTTAATGGCCCCTCTAGGTGAGAAGGTGATGTCAAATTCCGATAATTCCACGGACCACGCCACCATCCTTCCTGCCAAGTCTGGCTTTCGGAGGACGTTCTTGATAGGGTAATCTGTTTTAACAACTATCTGGTGGCTTTGAAAATACTGCCTTAACTTTCTTGCTGTGACAACTACCGCGAGAGATAATCTCTCTATTCTTTGATACCTTGTTTCTGCTCCCCTTAAGGTTCTACTTACAAAATATATAGGTTTTTCTTCGCCCTCTATTTCTTGAACTAGAGCTGAACTCAAAGCTCTATCCGAGACTGCGAGATATAGGTAAAGGGTGTTACCTGGTAATGGGCGTGTCAAGATGGGCGGTGATGCCAGGAACTCTTTTAGTTGTTTGAAGGCTTCTTCGCATTCTGGCGTCCAGGAAAATCTCTCATTTTTCCTAAGAGATGCGAAGAAGTGGAAACCCTTTTCGCCCGCACATGATAGGAATCTGGATAGTGCGGCTATTCTGCCTGTCAAGGTCTGTACTTCTTTCACGGATGTAGGGCTCCTCATGTCTATGATGGCTTGGCATTTTTCGGGGTTAGCCTCTATTCCTCTGCTGGTGAGCATAAACCCTAAGAATTTTCCGGCTTGTACCCCAAAGGAACACTTTGCTGGGTTTAGTCTCATGTTGTACTTTCTTACTGATCCCATGATGTCCAACAGATCATCATCATGGTGACTTCCCTCGGAAGTTTTTACTACCATGTCGTCGATATATACCTCTAAATTCTTCCCTATTTGCTCAGCAAAAACCCTGTCCATCAACCTTTGGTATGTTGCTCCCGCATTCTTCAGTCCAAAAGGCATGACGTTGTAAAAGTAGTTGCAGGTATTCGACATAAAGGCTGTATGGCGGGCGTCGGAGGGGTTCATCTTTATTTGATTGTATCCGGAGTAGGCGTCCATAAAACTCAGCATCTTACACCCCGAGGCGCCATCAATTAACCTGTCTATGTTAGGTAGGGGATATGGATCTTTGGGACACGCCTTGTTTAAGTCTGTGAAGTCCACGCACATTCTCCACTTCCCGTTGGCCTTTTTCACCATGACGACATTTGCCAACCATGAGGGGTATTTTATTTCTTCGATGAATCCTGCTTCCTTTAGTTTCTCTACTTCTTCTGCAATAGCGACTCGTCTTTCTTCTCCCACCTTCCTTTTTCTTTGGGAAACTGGTTTTGTGCTGGGTGATATTGAGAGTTTATGTGTTATCACCCCTTCGTCAATCCCTGGCATATCTGAAGGTTTCCATGCGAATAGGTCAGCGTTATCCTTCAGGATTTTGATGATTCGTCTCCTCTCCTCGCTGGGCAACGCTGTTCCCAAGCTAGTTGTCTGGTGAGGGTAATCGCCAATTTGAACCTGCTCCAGGTCTTCTATAGGGCTTACCCTTCGATCTTGGAATTCCTCCCTTGGATCCATATCTGCGCTCTCTATCATGTTTATGCCGCCTGGAGTTGCGGCTTGTCTTCTTTCGAATTTCCCGCTTGCGCTGGAAGTTCGGTGTCGTATCTTTAAGCTAGACTCGTAGCACTTCTTGGCGAGAATCTGATCGCCCCTTACTGTTCCTACTCCCCCATTCTCGAGGGGGTATTTTATTGCTAGGTATAAAGTGGACATGGCCGCCCCTAATGCGTTAAAGGCGGGTCTTCCTATAATAATATTATAGGAGGTAAAAGGAGTTTTAACTACCAGATATCGCACTTTGATAGTTTTGGCGTTGATGCCTTCTCCAAACGTGGTAAGAAGGGAGGCGTAACCCATTACGTCCACTTGTTCGCCAGAGAACCCAACCAGGGTTCCGGAGTATGGTTGCAATTGCTCTTCTGCTAATTGCATGGCCTTGAAAGCTTCCCAGTACATAATGTCCGCTGAACTCCCCGAATCTATCAGTACTCTTTTCACATCACAGTTCAAAATTTGGACTTGTATCACTAAGGGATCATCGTCGTGGGGTGCTACCTCCAAACCATCCTTTGCCGTGAATGCCAAATCCGGTACGTCTAATGGCTGGGGTTGACTTACGAGGTATATCTCCGAGATGGCTCGGCGTACATACCTTTTCCTTGCTGAGCTTGATTCGCCCCCGCCTGAGAATCCCCCCGCTATTGTATTTACGGAGATCCTCCCCTTGGGAGGCTCTCTGTTTGGCCCAGGAGGGTCTCGTGGCTCCTGCCGGGGAACTTTTGGCACGACAACTCGCCCTTGGGCGGCGTCGTCAATAAATTTGCGAAGGTGTCCGCTTTTGATTAGTTCTTCGATTAAATCTCTTAAGCGGAAGCATTTCTCCGTGGAGTGACCTCTACACCTGTGATATGCGCACCAGGCGTTGTCGTCCAGCCCCATGGGGATGTTACTGGTTCTCCTTGGGGGAAGGTTTGCCAAACCAGTGGCCAGAATCTCATTTAAGACGTAAACCTTTGAGGCGTTTAATGGCGTGAAGTCTTCATTGGCGGGATGATTCCTGAATTCTCTTCTGGGCGGTTGGCGGTAGGGCTTCCCATGGTGCCTCTGCCATGGGTCTCCTTGGTGGCCCCCCGATTTTGGTCGTGGGTGTTCGGGCGCTCTAATGGCACGGCCCACGTATTCCTTCTCCTTAACGTCTCTTTGCCTTTTCTCGGCGTTACTTTCTTCGCCCTTAATATAACACTCCGCCCTCTTGTTTACCTCTTGCATCGACGAGGCTGGCTTTTGGGCTAAGGACTCATTGAAATGTCCCGCTCTTAGCCCATTGTGGAAGGCTGCCACAAACATCTCCTGATTTGGATTTGAGACTTTGATGGTAGCTTCGCTAAATCTGGCGAGGAAATTACGCAATGACTCGCCAGGGTTTTGGCGGATAGAGAAAAGACTGGTTGATGTGACTTTCACGTGTTTCGATCCAGCGAACTGGTGAATAAATTTTTTATGAAAGTCAGCATAACTTTCAATTGAGTTTTTTGGAAGGTTCATGTACCAACGCAGGGCGACATCCTTGATGGTGCCGGCTAGTAATTTACACTTTAGATGTTCCGGAGCATTGATTATGGCAGTTTGTGTCCCAATTGCCATCAGGTGCTCCCTTGGATCCGTCTTTCCGTCGAAAGTAGGAAGGTGAGGGACCTTGATTGTTTCCACCACTTGGGCATCCCACAGGTGCTGTGCTAAGGGTTGTACGTCCATGACGCCCTCTCCCTCCTCCTCTTCCAAAATCAACTTCGCTTTCTCTTTCTCATTAGTTCTTTCGGCTTCTATGGCCGCAATCTGAGTTTGTAAGCGCCGAATCTCTACGACGGCGGCTTGCAGGGTGTTAACGTTAGAGTTGTCGTGGTTTTCGTGTTCTCCAGCCATGTGAAGATGTTTGATTTTTCGTCTAGTTGCTGTGATAGGCTGGGATCAAATGATTTTACCGCAGCCCCACGGTGGGCGCCAAAATGTTCTGGTAAAAAACGAGGGGGTTTGTATTATTGATCAAATGGTGTGATTACACTCAGTTCAATCCCAACAACCCTGGGAGTTTAATAAGTCAGAATTCGATCCTCCTTTACAGATGAAAGTATCAAACTATTTATAGACCATTAAAGCCTTCTTCTCCAAGCTAGGGTTCCTACAAATCCGGTCTTCAGCGCCTTTTCCGGTGATGCAGCGTGAAAGTAGGAATAAAACCTTGATCTTCAAGCCATGGCGGTTTCAAGGAGTTGGTTTCTTCGTTCCCAAGTTAATCGCTAAGACAGGGAAGGATGAAGATATTTTATTGTCATATGCAAATCCGTCTTATGGGCGTCGTCCGTCATTACCCACCTCGCCTAGGCCTTGTATCGCCAAATGGGCGTTTGGAATTCAATTGTTTTGGGCCTGTTTCCTTTCTTATATTAATTGGGCTAATTTGATTTTGCCTTTAGGCCCATTGCCCAGTCCACAAACGAACTCTTATTCATTGTCAAAATAAAATTTGACACCTGGTGTCAATGAATCCTAACTCGTGCGGAAAGGTACCGATAAAAGTATATTTGCTATGTGTTGTTTGGCATAACTTATGCCTACACATGATAAAGTATATTTTGTTGTGTGATTTTGTATAAGTGATATAATGATTATATATAGAATATATTTGAAGAAAATCAAAGTTGAAAGATGTTGTTACTTTTTGTTTGAATATGTAGTATTTTTTTAAAAAAATGAAGTTCATAAATTTGTTAATTTTTGCTTACAATAATAGTATTTTCGATGAAAATCAAAATTTAAAAAAATCTTGTTATTGTTTGTTCACTGCGACATCAAAATGGGGTTAGGGATACAGTTTTAGGTTTACCTTTTTCTCTTTCTATTTTTAATTTTATTTTAACAATATAAAACAAAAGATTTTTTTTTGAAACAAAAAACAAAAGTCTAATATAAAAGAATAACAAACACTTTATTTAATAAAATGATCATTTGTCTTTGTTGGTAATAGTAATGTTGTATGCTTTTTTTTTTTTTAATAATGTAATATGTTGTATGCTTTGTTAATCAAAGGTCATGGTCATGGGTTAATTTTTATTTTACTTTTTTCTAATAAATTTTTAACCTTTACAAAATTACGATCTTTTATGGGTATGTTTGGATTAATTTATTTATGAACTTATAGAAAATAATTTATGTAAATAAATAATGATTAAATCTCAACTAACCAAACTAACAGTTACTGTTTGACCCGTTTTTTTAGGTGTAGAAACTCTTTTAACCATAAAGGTGGAAATAATAGCTTTTTAACTAAACTTGTTTGGTAAATCTTACTTAAAAGTTTTTTTTTTTGTTTTTTATTATAATAGAGTTAAAAGATATGTTTAATAATATATTATAATTTTTCCTAAAATATAGAAAGCTGTTTTTTATTTTTACTATAGCTTTTAAAAATTGTTGTTTGACCTGGCTTCTTACTTGTAAGAAAAAAGAAGAGGAAAAGTTAGGTCAAACGGTACCTAAGAATCCTTCGTGGACCAAATTTTATTTTTTTAAGCTTAAAAAAAATATTTCTCTCTAACAATTAACTTATTTTCGATATTCTAATGGTAACTGAACTAACGGTCAAGTAAGAATCTTAGTTCCTAGGAAAGGACGATTAAGTCTCAACTAATTCTACCGACAATGATTTCTCAAAAAAAAAATAAAAATTCTACCGACTGTGACTAAGGAAGTCAAATTTTCTCTCAAACAATTCAATACGACCTGATTGGAATGATCTACCAATAAGATTCAAATTTTTTGCAATATAACAGCTCAATATCAACTACTTTGATTAACTATTAATTACTCAAATAACCTAGTCATCAATTATTAAGTCTCTACCAATGATCTACCAATAAGAACCAACGAAATAAATTGACAAAATTAAATGGAAAACACTTAAGAAGTTAAATGTCCTTAATCTAACCGTTCAATCAACTAGTTAGATTAATTATGAGTTCTTCACAAAAAAGAAGAAGATTAATTGTTGAAAATCAAGTTACTTGAAAAAAAGGCAAAAATGATCAGGAACTAATATTTACTTATACATTTTAGTGTCAGGACTCAAATTTATTTGTACATCTTATAAATGTACATGTACATTTTGGTAGTTCTCTGCACAAACTTGCTTTAAAAATTCTGTTACACCGTTCCTTGCAATATATATATACCTCTTAGTAACTTTTCAAGATAAAAGAATACGAAAATATACAAACACATTCTCCATCTTCCTCATCTCTCTAAGCTCTCATCTCTCTAGCTTAACATCTAGTAGCTTTGGGTGCAAATATATTATATGTAGGATAACGTTCAATCATATGATTAGGAAAATTTATGCAATTGGATTGAATTGGTGTTTAGGGATTCAAAGAAAACCTAGTGTTTCTCTCCAATTGAGATTGGAGAGTTTTGGTGACAAGTTCATTGCCAAAATCAGACAAAGTTCAAGGGTTAAAGATAGAATCTTGCAATTGAAGATTGAAAAAGGATTCTCACAATCAATGGGGGAAAGTCTTGGTTTTGGATCAACCTGGGATCCATCTTCGTGTAATCAAGATCAAGAGTACAACGGAGTTAAGGTCTTGAAGCTATAAAGATTGAACATCTATAGTTTCATTACTATTGTTTTGTATTTCCTCTGATTCTTTGTACAAACGTTTTTCATAGCAATATATTGTTCGATGGACAAAACTTACATGCATTTTCATACATGAATTTCTTACTTTTCCACTCACAAAGAGGTGGTTATTTGTGTTTTTTTCATTTTGCAAAAATAAAAGAAATTTTTTTTTTAATAAAAAAAACTACCTCTTTGTGAGAGGAAAAGTAAGAAATGATATGGTTTTTTGTGTTTTTGTATTGCGGAATTTGGTGAGATATAAATTTAGGGAGAAAACTCTCCTCAAATATAGGGTTATATGAAGAATACTAAAGTTCTTGTTTTATTCATTATGCTTATGGCTCTATATATAGAGCTACATAAAAACAAATCATATATTTTAAAAAAAAAGAAACTAATCCTATAATAAATTCTAAACAAATCTTAGATATTCTAACAGAAATATAAATCATAAACCCTAATATTATTTTATTTCAAATATAAATCTAAACTATATTTAAATATAAAATCTTCCAAAAAAGATATTTAGGCATTATTCCCAACACTCCTCCTTGACCGAATATCTTTTTGTTGTATCCAATCTGAGATTTGCGCTGAAATTTTATTGTATTTTTTTGTTTCTCAAGCCTCTCCTCTTTGACCGAATATCTTTGTGTTGTATCGGACATGAGATTTGAGTTGAAAAAACTTTTTTTTTGAACACTCCTCCTCGACTGAATATCTTTGTGTTGTATCCAGCATGAGATTCATGTTGATTTTTGTTGTTGTTGTTGTTGTTCATCCACATTCTTTGTTGCTGTTTTTGTTTAACACTCCTCCCTGACTGAATATCTTTGTGTTGTATCCAGTCTGAGATTCATGTTGATCTTTGTTTTTGTTGTCTACATCTTCATATGAGACTTGAGCTTTTTTCAATGTATTTGTTATGGTTATGGGTTATATAATACATGAAACCATCTCTCGCATATAACGTATGAAAGGTGTAGGTTATGGTTATGGTTTTTGGCTATGGATTGTTTTTCTCTTCTTTTTCACATCTTCATAATAAAGATGCAGTCAAGGTTATGGGTTGTTGATTTCATGATTTCTTCTTTTGGGTCCTTGTGAACGACGGCGCTCTGATGCCACTGATATGGTTTTTTGTGTTTTTGTATTGCGGAATTTGGTGAGATATAAATTTAGGGAGAAAACTCTCCTCAAATATAGGGTTATATGAAGAATACTAAAGTTCTTGTTTTATTCATTATGCTTATGGCCCTATATATAGAGCTACATAAAAACAAATCATATATTTTAAAAAAAAAGAAACTAATCCTATAATAAATTCTAAACAAATCTTAGATATTCTAACAGAAATATAAATCGTAAACCCTAATATTATTTTATTTCAAATATAAATCTAAACTATATTTAAATATAAAATCTTCCAAAAAAGATATTTAGACATTATTCCCAACAAGAAATGCATGTATGAAAATGCATGTAAGTTTTGTCCAACTTGTTGGAAATTGGGGGCAGAGGTACCCGATAAACGAGGACGAGAAATCGGGGAACTGCCTAAACATATTGTGGTGTGTGCTTTCATTCTCTTGTTGTGGCTTTTCTTATTTCAAGTTAAATTGGTAAACTAGTTATTAAGTACAATTAATTGAACAATCTTGCATTAGTATGTTGATTTAAAGTTGAGGTTTAAAGTGTCAATCAAATCCTCTATCTGATCAAGAGCATTTGATTTGCCTTAAACCATTAATCCTATCATCATCCAAGTCCAATTATCAAACCGTTTTCAAAAGTATATTGGATATTGCATTCAATCTCTTCAATAGTGGGTTTGGAAGACGTTTTGTCAATCCAAATTCTTTTGTTGCATAAACTTTTTGAAAAATTCTCGATTAAAAGTAAGCGACATATTCACCCATCTCTAGTTGTGTTGCCAACGTCTAAAAAAAACAACGTATACGCTTAGGCACCTCCAACTTCCACAAACGCAACCACATACCATTTGTATTAGTTTGAAAATTACACAACATCCAGTATGCTGAAGCGACTGAAAAATCACTAAGCTTTCCTCCCGGCTAGGCACGCACATCCGGATCATGATCATTAAGCGTCACTGTAGCAACAAGCATCTTGTTATAAAATCTTTCAAGCATATAATTAATCTTCAACTTAACTAATCATATGTTTGACAGGTACATGCAGAATTAATGCATTTCCCTTTCAAAGGAGGGAGACACAAAGGTTCGCAAATAAAGTTGGCAAAACAAATGAAGCGTCTTCCTGTGACAAAAATCAAGAAGATAAGAATTTTATTGGAAGGAGATGACAAATTATGCACAAGGTAAATAATTATTTTTGAAAGAATGAGAGAAAGGGTTTACCGGCATTTACATTAGTTACAACAAAAAATAGGAAAATGAAGATCATCATAGCATATTCAGACATGGAAATTTTAGTAATATTATTTCTCATTTTTGTGTAACAAACCTTAAATTTTTGTATCAATGAAGAATGTGTTTTTAGCACTTATATAGATCCAAGAAATCCTACAGATAATTAATGTCACCGTAAAAAGTCTTTAAAGTACATCCATGTGGTGTGTTTGTCTCTTTGGATCACTCAATTAAGGATCTAACATAAAGATTTCATTCCAACCTTTCGTTATATTGTGTATTTTATAATCTTTTATGATAGGATTTACTAAACATGACAACTACAAGGTTGGTACTACTGTGAATAGGTGACAATATATTTATGCATAAATTTAAATATTGTAAGATCAAAGTTAATACATACTTCCTCTAGCCATAAAGAACAATAATAGTTTTGAACAATGACAAAGTATGTTGTTAGTTATGCGGTGTGAAGAATTGAGTTTGACAGAATTGAGTTTGATAAAATTGATTTTGGATAAAAGTGAGTTGAACAGAATTGATTTATGTTTGGATATATTAACAGAAAAGTGATTCTTATAAACTCATGATGTTTGGATCAAAATTGATTTTGAGTGCATAATTACTGAAATGGGTATTAATATCTATTTAAAATTATATTTCATTTCTATTTTATATATGGGGGCTGCTAATTTAGACCCAGTTGGGTCTAAATTAACAAGGTGCACCTTTTGAGTTAGACAAAAATACCCTTTCTTTTTTTAAAAAAAAAAAAAAAAAACATATTGGCGCTGATCCAGTGTCGCGCGCCTACCGCAGGACCACCGTTACAGACCGTTGATTTCCATCAGACGGCCAAGAGATGATCTCATCATAGCTGTCGGATCAATCAGACAGTCCAAATCATCCATCTCCATGATAAGCCAGCGCGTGCACCACACTAGATCTGCGCCTGGAGAGAGAAAATTTCATTTTAAAAAAGCAGGACACGTGTCAACTGCTGGGTGGTTGGCGTGTTTTTTTTTTCATTTAATACTTTAAACTCAATTATTTCGTTGTAAATTAATTTTTTATTTTTTTATTTTTATACCAAAATTCATAATTTTTTTTTGTCTACAAATAGAGACTTGGTTCGTTTGATTTGGACACAAAAAAAAAACTCAATTTTTCACTACCTTTAATTATCTTTATATAATACTGTGAAACCATTTAGCTGGTAGAATGGTTTCACAGTATAACTCTCTGAAACCATTTTACTGGTAGAATAGTTTCAGTGAGTAATTTCTTAATTGTTTGCTTCTGAAACCATTCTGAAACCATTTAGCTGGTACAATGGTTTCAGAGCGTTGTACTTTGAAACCATTTCACTGATAGAATGGTTTCAGGGGAGTTGATTTTTAATTGTTTGCTTCTGAAACCATTTTACTGCTAGAATGGTTTCACAGTATAACTCTCTGAAACCATTCTTCCAGCTAAATGGTTTCAGAAGCAAACAATAGTTTTTAATTACCGTTTTATCTCATTTAATTAACGAAAAATAGTTTCAGGTCTCAAAAAATTTCATAAAATATACCAAAAGTTCCAGAATATTATCTAATATTTTATTAGAAACAAATAAAAAAAACAATTGGTTTCAGAGTACAAATCTATGAAATTATTATTATTATTTGTTAAATGGTTTTAAATAATCAGCGGAATTTGTGAAAATAATTTCATGACTTGAACTAGGGAGAGTGAGGTACACAAGAGGGTTCTAAATAATTCATAGTACTTTACATAAAATTTTGGAAATTTTTTATGGAATTATAATATTTTTAATTACCTTTTTACTCATTTAATTAACTAAAAATAGTTTCGGGTCTCCAAAAATTTCATACAATATACCAAAATTTCCAGAATATTATCTACTATTTTATTATGAAAAAATAAAAAAAAAATAGAGCCTCCCTGAGGCCGCACGCGCCCCCACGCGCCTCCGGTGAGAGTGGGCGTGGGCGACGCGCACTGTTCATCGTCCCTCCCACCCGTTTTATGCAGAAACGGGTCGTGCGACCCGGTTTTTGACCCGGTTCGATCTCCCTCAATACTCAACGAAACTCGACGTTCCTTATATGGATTTTGATCGTTTTTCAATTTTACAAAGGTTTCCGGTATTAATTTTTGAAATCGGCGTTCGATTCGCACGTAAAATGAGGTCGAAATTTGGAAGAAATTTAAAAAATGTAATAGTTGTTCTATTGTTTCAAAAAAAAAACAAGGGTATTTTTATGATGCAAATTACATACATGCCCCAGTTGCTCTATTGTTTCAAAAAAAAAAAAATGGGTATTTTTGTCCAACTCAAAAGGTGCACCTTGCTAACTTAGACCTAACTAGGGTCTAAGTTAGAAAACCCCTTTATATATTTAGTTTGTGTTGCTTAATTAATTTAATTATTTTTATAAGACTTACTAATTTATTATTTTTTGCTTCAAAAAAACAAATTTATTATTTTTGATAAAATAAAGGAGTATTAATTTATTATTTATAAATTAGAAAAAAATCTATGAAAAATATAATTGTGAAAAATTCGACAAATATATATAAAAAAAATACCAAAACTGACAAATCATTAAAAAAAAAAATGAATTACCAAACGCTATTTATTTGTTTAAAAAGAATATGTTAAAAACCAAAATAAAAAACTATCAAATGTTTTTTTTTAACCAAACAAACTTAATTCATATCATTAACTAATAAATGTTCAATACATAAGGGAATAATCTCAAATTTATGGAAACTAGCTCAAACATTGGTCGCCCTAGCAAGAGTATGAGAAACCAAATTCGCTTGTCTCCTAACAAACTTAACCTCAAAGTTTACAGAAGAATATGACATAAGAAGAATAATGTCGTTAACAATTAAACTAAATTCCGAATTGCCCCGTCTTCTCGAATGAATAGCGTCAACCAACAACTTTGAGTCACTTTCAAATTGGACTCGCTCAAATCCACGATGGATAGCCTCTTTTATAACATGTAATAGTGTCAATGCTTCGCCTTCCACTATGGAATAAAAAGGCTGCTGCCATTGAGTCAAGCCAGCCACAAAATGCCCATTGGTATCACGAAAGCAAAGACCCAAAGAAGTAACGCCGAACCCAACTACAAACACAGCATCAAGTTTCTCCCTCCGAACCGACCTAGGATCCTCAACTGGAACAAGTTTTTTTCTTTAGTTTTTGTTATTTATCTTTATTAATGGGCTTGTTTATGAAAATGAAATATGGGCTTTCAAACTTCTTCTTCAACCCTGAGGAAGAGAGAGAATGTTCTAAGTTCCATTTCAAACTTCTTCTTCAACCCTGAGGAAGAGAGAGAATGTTCTAAGTTTGCAGATCTGCCCCATGAAACGCTAAAACAAAATTTATAAGAAATCTAAGGGAAGGGAAAATCATCAACACTGTTTGAAATGGAGGAAATTGGTTTACAAATTGTACGAAATTGTAAAAGAAGCCATGGGTAATTAGGGAAAAAAATTCTTCGCTTTTAGTTAAGGCAAAAGCTCCAATTTGTAGCTTCAGGAATACTCACGTTTGAGTAGAAAATCACATTGCAGGGATTCACATTTGCATTTAGCCAAACAAACCAGAAACCGTCGGAATCGCTTTTGGGGTCGAGAAACGCATGTTTGGTGTGCCAAACTTTAAACAGAGGCAACGTTACTTTGAAGAATAAAAAAAACTGGCGAAAACATTTTTTTTCATAATTGAAAGCATAATTAGAATCGAAGTTTATGAATATTAAATGTGTGACTTAAAATATGAAAATGGTCTGCAAATATGAATAGTTTTAAATTTTATCCTTGTATAAAAAAATTGGTTCGTACCACAAAAAAAAATGGTTTTAGTCCTTTATTTTTTATTATTAATGTTATGTTTAGTATTTCGAAAATATGTTCATGTTAAAAATAGTCCAAGATGTTAGAAAAATAAAAAATAGTCCTTGTGATGAACGAGATAGAGGACGACTCAACATAGCAAGACTTGTACCGATCTGACTTAGCAATTGCATTGAGGAGCGAGTAAAATAGGCCAAAGCTGTATCTGCGCAAAGATAATTGAAGTTGATACTGAGTGGGTATGAACTATGGACACCACCCGAAAGAATAATTGGGAAGAGGGGAAGAAGACAGGTGAAGATAATTGAAGTTGATACTGAGTGGGTATGAACTATGGACACCACCCGAAAGAATAATTGGGAAAAGGGGAAGAAGACAGGTGAAAAAGCCAAAAAACAATTATACGGTTACAGAAATTTACGTTCAATTCACTTTCAACCAAAATCAACATACAAAATCAAAATTAATTTCTCCATAGCAAAGTATACAATAAGTTCTTTAATGGCAGTCTGATCTCAAACACACTGTTTTTGATAAAAGATTAAGCCTACTTGGTTTGAAAGGCAGCTCAGTTCAAAAGGAGAGGAAAAATCTTTCATTTCAGGAACAAAAAGAAAGAAAATGCACAAGATAAAAGTTGCTATTCCTTACAAATTTAATAAACTCAAAATCCAAAGACATTTAAGATTTAAGGTAAAGCCTAGAAAACAAAGTTCAATGCGAAAATATAACTGGACTTCACTGTGAGACGCCCAACCACTTGGAGAAGTTATCAAATTCTGTATAATCAGAATCAGACACCATAGTTTGATACCATGCTTTTCCTGCTGCCTTGATTGCAGAAGCTTCTTCCTGGAAGAAAGACCGGAAATTAATGTTAATATGAATAATAACCAAAGATATATTTAACTAAAAAAGTAAAACAAAAGCGACACACACAGATAGGGAGCAGACGACACACAGATAGGGAGCACGCATAGAATGCTCAAATTGTTAATCTTTCTCTCCTACATACATAAAACTGACTGACCCATCCTTCCTCATACATGGACAATAATGAAGTTCAAATTACTAATCAGAGATAATAATCTTTCTCTATAATAGAAATTTTAAAGAAGACCAATCTCTATCGACAAGCACAACATGAAACTAAACATGGATACATAAATCAATTTAAGAGAGTTAATCAAATAGAAATAAAACACAGGAAATTGGCAATAGCACAATTAATAAGAGTAACTACTCAATTCAGTCTTCAAGTAGTATCATTACAGTATCCTATATCAGAAACATTTCAAATCAAAGTGATATATTATGTACTAGGGACTATATAATGGGATTAAATTGGTAATTAGAGGAATGCATTTGAAACTAAGTGAATAATGTAAGGGGGTTGACTGCATTTAAAAACAGATCCAAACTGAACAAAATTACGTATTTTAGAATATTAATAATGTTAGAACTATAGTGATGCACGGTCCTACAATTTCAGTGTAATACAGCAAGCTACTAATTTACTAAATCATCATGAATATCTGTATAGAGCCATAACAATAACAAATATGCAATCAAGTTTACTAGTTTGTAAGCCAAATTAATTAATTAATAATATAATACGGAAATTAAACTCAATATTAATTAATTAATTAATCAAGAATAATTGCAAAATAGTGAATTACCTTGGAAACAGATTTCCTCTTTTTGTCAAGCTTCTCCTTCTTAGCCTTAACCCTCTCAGCTTCAGCAAGCAAAGCCATCCTCTTGGCAGTCTTAGCATAAGGATTAAGCCTGAGCATAACATTCAGATTCTTCAAAGGATTCTTTTTCAAAGTAGCCCTCTTAACATCCTTCTTAACAGGCCTAACAACACTCTGAACCTCATCAGAATTAATAATCCTGGTAAGATCAGAGTTCACCATCTTAGCCCTAGGAAGAACATAACCCTTTTTCTTCTCAGAAGCCTTGTCAAAAGACCCGTAAATCGAATCCAATTTCTCGAAAGCAGTTTTAGTCCAAATCACAAATCTACCAAGATGACCACCAGGTGCAAGCTTCAAAAGATTCAACCTTTCAACATTGGTGATCTCAACACCAGGAATGTTCCTGAAAGCCTTAACAGCTTTAGCTCCTTCAGTTCCGTAAACGATCAATGGACCCTTACGGGAAATGTAGCGACGGTTACGCATTTTACCTTTTCCAGGACGGATTCCGTGGCTGTTCTTTGCTTTCTCGGCGTCGGGGAAAGCTCCAACATGCTTAAGAAGCTTGATAGCTTCCTTAGTTTTCTCAACTCCTTCAGCAGAATCTCCGACAACGAGAGGAAACTCCGGGACAGACTCGATCCGGTGACCACGAGCCAGAACAAGGGAAGGAACAGCAGATGCAGCAATAGCGGAAACAACAGCATAACGTTTCTGGTTAACATTGATCTTACGGTGCCAGCGGCGCCAGATCCTGGTAGGAGCGAACATGCGACCACCACGACACATGTTTCCGAAAGCCGCTTGACCAGCACGGTGAGTACCACCACCAGCAACACGAGGGATACGGGAAACAGCGCGTCCAGTACCCCAGGACTCAGCGGATGTTTGGTGGCCAGCTTTGCGGCTGACAGCGTAGGGTTGGCGGCTGTTTTTGGAGATGTTGGAGTGAACGAAGTTCACTATGTCAGGGCGGATCGCAGCGCGCATGACATCGGGAATGGGAAGAGTTACGGGGGAATCAGTGGCCATGTCTCCTTCAAGAGAATGGACAGTGACCAGGGGACGAGCTGCTGCGGCGGCCATTGTTTAGGGTTGTAGCAGAAATGGAGATGATGGAAGTGGAATGAATAATTAGGGTTTTTTGGTTATGGAGCATTTTAGAGTATATATATATCAATCATACCGTTCACAGTTTTGGGGCTTTGGATATTTCTTCTCATACCCAATTGTGTTTTGGGCTTCAAAATTTCAAGCAAATGTTTTTTTTTTTTTGACGCATTCAAACAAATGTTATGGGCTTCATTTTTTTTTTTTTATCTTAGTTGGGAAGGAAAAAATATATATTACAGAGATTTTTTCTCCATGATTTTTTTTTTTACACATTTTCCATGATTTTCAGAAATCGATATGCATGTGTTCAGTTCACCTAGTAAATTATAAGCTATTATTTATCGGGTATTTTATGTGTATACTAGAACATCGACCCGTGCGGTGCACGAGTCTGATTAGCTATAAGATATATAATGATTAAATAAGATATGATAATTCCAATAATGTAAGGTATATGAAAAAAGTTGAGTAACATTAAACGATAATTCAACAATAATTTTGGATATATATTCATACAAAGAAAATTATGTTATATTACAGAAGACTTTCTTATAGACCACATTCGAAGTCTTAATCGTATCTTCACCGTCGTTATCGATGATCAATATTTTTAATCCTTTTCTAGAAGTAACTATTGAAATTGCAACATACAACTGATCATGTGAAAACACTGGCGATGGAGGATATATCTCAACATGCTTTAAAGATTGTCCCTGACTCTTATTAATAGTCATCGCAAAAGAAATCATTATAGGAAATTGTCTCCGTTGAAATTTAAAAAGAGAAAATCTAGGTATGAAAACCTGATCACCAATATTACTTCCTGAAATAACTTTTCCTTCAAGAGCACGTTTTCCCAATCTCGTAATAATAAGTCTTGTTTCATTGCATAATCCTAATTTTTGATTCAAATTTCTTAACAGCATAACTTGAACTCAAACTTTAAGTCTCAACTTGTGATTTGGAATTCCCGACGTAGAAATCGTGTTCAAAAATTCGGGAGTATGAACATCATCCACTGTTTGACCGTCTACATTTTGTGTGAGTGGAGTATCATAACTCAAATATGTTTTTTCTTCACCATAAATTAAATCCAACATATAATCATTTATTGTGTCGACTATTGAATTTTTAGGAGCTAGTATAGCTCTATTTTGGAAATATGTTATATCGTTCATGTTTTGTAAAAGTTGGGGATAGGTGCTTTCAACGATAGAAGCAAGAGGATCACCTGAATTTGGAATCAATAAATCTGATGGATTGTCAAGTTCTAAATCGTCGTCGTTGTCATCTCCAATTTCTCCATCGCCAACACCCAAAACTCATTAAGAAAACAATCTTCTTTGTTCAACGTCTGCACTCGAAGCACCACCGAGAAGCCCCATGTTTTTACTCAATGTTAAAACTTCACAAAAATTCCAAAGAACCGAAGAATTAATAGTAGCATGAACAACTTCTGGGCTTGTACCTTTGGGTATTACTGATAGAATTTGTCTAAAATCTCCGCAAAAAACAACAACTTATCTTCCGAAGGGAATGTGTTTATTTTTTTCATCAACAGAATTTTGAGAATATCTTTTAAAGTTCGATCAACAGCTTCGAAATAGTGTTTGTGCATTGGTGCTTCATCCCATATAATGAGTTTTGTTTTTTGTATTAATAGTGCCAAAGGGCTTTTAGGAACTATGGTACATGTTGAAAACTCGTCAACATTTAGAGGAATACAAAACCTTGAATGTGTTGTTCTACCGCCAGGTATAAGCAATGCAACGATCTCACTCGAGGCAACTGTTAAAACTATCTCACCTTTTGAGCGTAATGCGGCTGACATGACCCTCCAGATAAATGTCTTCCCTGTACCGCCATAACCATAAAGAAAAAACACACCAGGTTTGTTTTCCTTAACTCTTGTCATGATTCTGTCATATACTTTACGTTGCTCTGAAGTCATAGTTGACATCAATCTAACATGTTCCTCAACTAATGATTGTCTATTTTAATTCAATTCGTCGTGTATTAAACTATTTTGTATACCAGGAACTAATGATGTGTCTGCTCTAGGCATTGGAGGATAATCTTTTAAACTTCCCACAACTACGTAACATCATCTCAATATCTGCTAGTGCATATTGTATCAATTGATCATCGGTTAATATTAAATCTGCAATGTTAAAATCAAAATAATGAATGTGATTAGTGACATGACTATGGTTGTGTTTGGTTGTATTGCAAAAAAAAAAAAATTGATTTAGCAGAATTGAGTTTGATAGATTTGATTTTGGTTAAAAGTGAGTTAAACAGAATTGATTTATGTTTGGATACATTAAAATAAAAATAAAGGGTATTTATAAAAAATATCAATTCTTTTTCCATTTTTTCTTTTTGACAAAATTCTTTTTCCAATTTTAAAAAACTACAATTTAATAAACTGCATAATAAATAATTTAAAAACTGATATAAGCAAGGTTACATGAGTAAAAAAATAAACAACTAATAAGTATGGTTTTATAGAAATAGGTGAAAATATTTTATACCTGGAGCACCAAGCAAGCGTCTCTGTTTGTGCAAAATGTCATCAATCAAAAGGTGTGAAGTAGTTGTCCAAACTATTTCTGACCTGGTCAGCTGATCTGACACCAATAATGTTGCAAACATTGATCAAGAAAGACATAAAAATATTTTGTGATAAATAATATAGTCAACAATAATTTTGATATGATATACTTTTAAAATTGATAGTGCTTATCAATTATTGCACATAATTTTAATCACAATTGGTATACTTGTCATAGTGGTTGGAAATATTGTCTTGCACTGAAAGGTTGCGGGTTCGAATCCTAGTTAAGACAAAATTGTATTATTTTTTAATAAAAATTGCAAGATAAAATGGAGGAAAAACAGATAAAACAAATTAGGGTTTAGAATTTGCTTGTGTATACAAGCTTATAATATAAAAGATATGTACTCTAGTAATATGTACGCTAGTAATTATTATTGTAATACTTTTTCACGGGATAATTATTGTCTAATTCTAAATAGTTGTCATGATATATTAGTAAAATTGTGATTAATTTCCTTACATGTGTACTTGCTATGATGTGATTATTTTAGGTGTACTTAGTTATTCTTATTTGTGGTGCATTTGAAGTGTTGATATTGTATCATTTTTATCAGTTTAATTTTTCTCTAAAAAACTAGTATTTTAATTTGAATATTTTAAGAAATAATTTTTTTAGCTATGGGTGAGTAAAATAAAATAATTGTAAGCATGTATTAGACAAAAGGAGTAAATTTTGTCCATATGATTTAAATAAACGATTGTGATGATTTTGCAATTAAAAACAGCATATGACTTTTATCTTCTTTGATCCACGTTCGTCTCTTTTTATTCACCCAGAAGAATCTGGTATAACAACTTGTTGCTGTTATGATTTGATTAAGTTTTTTCTTGACCACCTCCACTTTTCGGGAAACTTGGTCAATGGTCTACTTTTGAAACAAAGTTTTAAAATGCTCCACCAAAATCTTTATCTCTTGGGTTTTCTTTTTTTCCCCTTCTTTTTAAAGTATTTTGTATTTTTATCACCATGTTGTAGCCAGTAAACTCTGGATTTTCCTTCCACCACATCTCTTCCCCGTCTAATAGAGTGTCCACCTGCAGCTCTTTTGTTTTGATTTGATTAGATAGGTCTACATTATCATAAATCTGATTTAGTTCCATAAGTTCTTAATGAACTCTTTTGATTTTTCTAGTAGAATTCCAAGCAGGTTGTTCCCCTATGTATAGGGTATTGAGGTTATGTTTCCATCTTGTGGCTATGTGACCCTGATGATACCTCTAAAATATGCATAAGTTTTAGTAGCTATTTTACTTAATAAACTTTGCTTATTGTGCAAGTTACTTGAGCTAACTTGCTACAATTCTCTTATTTTGCAGGGCAAAGAGCTCGAATGACTGGAAATGAGCATTTCTTAGGCCCAAATTCATGATTATCTAAGCATGACATCACATGAATTTTAAAGGAACGATCCGTTTATGAAGAGATAACCAAAAACAAGCCAAATGTTGATAAATTCGTGCATTATGACACTTTTGCATTTGGGAGTGAAAAATCAAAGATGATAGGTATGGAGATTTCATGGTTGTGACAAACAATAAAATCGATAAACAGTGCCTAAGAGGAAACACTATCACGGTCGTGACAGCGAGCCACACGACCGTGACAGTCTTAGCAGATGAAATTTGTCAGTTTCGATTTTCTATTTTCCTTTCTATTGATGATCATTATGATTATTTATTGTATCTTTATCACTTTGTCTACAAAATTCTCAGTTTGTAAGCCTATACAAAGGCCTCTTATGTTTTCTAAACATCATCAAGCAAGCTTCATATCATTTGCAAAAATCAAATAAAATTTCTTGTTATTTTTATGTCATTGTTATTTTTATAGTTTTTGTTTATATTCATATATTCATATATATATATATATATATATATATATATATATATATATATATATATATATATATATATATATATATATATATATATATATATATATATATATATATATATATATATATATATATATATATATATATATATATATATTGTCACGATGTCAGGGTTTAGAGATATATGTGTATCTATAGGTTAAATGTTGCATGAGTACGTGTCGGGAGCGGCAATTCCACTACCTACACTGCCTGAGTGGGGTAGGGGATAATACAGTCTTAGTAGTATTGAGCCTTATAGCACCTCTAATGGTTCAACCCAACATTAGTATTTTAGGTGGGTCCATGTTGCCACATCATCTTAAAGCAATTCATTCAACTTTTCACTCCAAATGTGGAACGCTAAAAAACTCATATTGGGTCCCACAATCTTACCACCCATATTAATATTTTATTCATATTTAATATTATTGCAACTTAATGCTGGCGGATGGACACAAGAATCTGTAACGACCCAAATTTAATTATTATTAATTAATTGATTATTTGCATTTATTTTATTTGTGGTTTTTAATGTAATTAATTAATTATGTGTTAATTGTTGGTTTACGTGTTTTTAATAGAAATAACCCGTTAAGAATAGAATGAGGGAAGCGATGTGTTAGAATATGTTTTAGGCCCATTTAGTAGAGGGGTATTTTGGTAAAAGAAGAAGGTGGTAAACCTAACTATATAAGGACCAAGTTAGAGAGAGGTTATCATAAACTAGTCACCGCCCCGTGCGATGCACGGGTTTGGAGGAACGTCATATACATAACAATCATGGTTGTTATCAATCATGGATGCTATGAGCCAAATGAAGTTAGTCATAAGCATATAAAAATTAATCAAATTGGTTCATTTGGAGGAACACCAAATTTATTTCAATCATGGATGCTGTCAATTAAGTGGGTTAAACATAATATATCATTGCAAATATAGGATGTTTTAAATTAAAGACATCATATAATTTAATCTTAATTAAGTGGGTTAAACATAATTGATCATTGCACGGGTTTTGCAAAACGCCCAATATATATCAATCATGGTTGTAAACAATGAGAGGGGGCAAACATAGGCATCTATATGCCAATCATGGTTGATATGAGCCAAGGGAGTTAGTCATAAGCATATGAATATTAAGTTAAAGTATGCAAAATATTCTAGTTAAGATAAAGTTTAGAAAAATAATATGGGACATGTATATGATTTTGATCGAGGTAGAGGCAAGTAGATGAACCAACGCCACAATCAAGACCACTCTAGAGATAGGATTTTTAACCTCCTCACTCCATTTATACTTATACTTCAAGCATCTCCTATTAAACCCGTAGTTTTAACGATTATCTTAAAAATTAAGAACTTGTTATTAAAGCCCAATATTTAAGTGCTAGGTAGAAATTGATAATTTTTCCGAGATTTAAGTGTTGGTTTTATCTTTTGTCGAAAAAAAAATTGCTTGTTTTATCTACAGAATAGCAAATGATTCCATATTCTTTCTTAAATTAACTTCACCATAATGCGAAACTTAAAGATCCCTATGATAACTTTCAAACATAATACAGTAGAGGAACCTTCACCTTCAAGATACATTACAAAGAAGTCATCCAGTGATCAAATCAGATCTACACAATACAAATGAATAATGATCCTCTCTTAAATATCACACACAGACCAAAACAAAACAATCACCTATACAATTTAAATGAGCAGGAGTAACATTCAGCAACAGGATAACGACATATAATCTATTTTTCTATTGATTATAATAACAATACATATGAGCTATAAACATATTATTGGCCGCAATTTACATAAAGTGAATAAAACATAAAAAAACAAAACTATCCACTTAATTCAGCTTGGCTTCAGGGCAAAAGATGTCATTGGTCGTCGCCATTGTTTATCTTGATCTCTATAAGCTCCTCGATAGCTTGGCGGCATATAGGGTATTTATCTGATTGCACTCACTGCACATACACTGAAAAATACAACAAATGTAAATGAAAATAATCAAAATAGTGAAGAGGATATAATATGCAGCAACATGATTCAAATGTGAAAACCAAAGTTTCTCAAATAATGGTACTATGTTGTGAACAAACTTGCTCCAAATAGTGAGTGAGATGGTAAGAGTGAGTAGTGTAATCAATAACATGCTTGTTCACAAGCAATAACATGATTACTAATCTCTTTGAACAGTGAGTAGTGTAATCAAATCAACACAAAAACCAAACTTAATTCATATATACTATCAGTATAAATGTTTTTCTACAATGGCAATATATCGGTAATCGTTGTACAATCATAAGTTCATAAACACTTCTAATTCATATATCCATATTGAACACCCTGTTATTAATGCATCCTCTTTCTGGTTGAATGACCTTGATTGCATGTACTTCACCAACAGCCATCAAGTGGTACAGGCAAGAAAGTCATGCAGTTTCCCAAAATTTTGTAATCAAACATATATGAACAAAGACTAAGATTAATCATCTTACACATTCATATTATTAGCTGCTTGATTTGAATAACACGAAGAAATGTTGACGCAATTATTCAATCTAAATCAACTAATAGCTCAAGCAAATAGGCAATGGCCAAAGGCCTTTAGGCAACAGCCTATATTTGTTTGAAGTGTGGACAAAACACAACAATACATCCATGATCAAAGCAGCTGCGGTGATGGCACCGCAGCAATACAAGCCACATGTTTCATTACAACACCTTATTCCCCCACATAAAATATACAGGAGACCATAGAATACTACCATGTCAATGTTGAATTTCTTAAATGCAGAGTGTATCTGAGGTGCTAAAAATATATCTGCCTGCAAATGATCATGAACATGTTAGATTATACTGTACATAATTAAGTAGAAAATATATTCCAAAAAATATGCAAATCGATCTAGTGCTTGTTCCTACAGCTAACCCTATTAATTTTCAAAAAGATGTGATCATTAACTTTGGGGTTGAATTGCATTATATTCTAAAATATCAGAAGATAAATGCATTTATTACATTATAAATCAGTGATCAGACATTCAAATAGTTGACATTGTTAGCAAATATTTTTGGGGTACCGGACCCTTTTGAAAAGATTAATTTATTCCATTTATTAGTTTTCAAACGAACAAATTCCAACGATTAGCAATGTACCATGAAAACTTCATCTCCAGTGGCAAACCTCCCAGTGTGTTCTTTCAATAGCTTTTCAAGAGCTGAAACACATTCAAATGTAAATACATTATAGATTAGATTAAGCCAACAACACACTGAAACTTGCATCTATTAGATTACCCCATATGAGCAGTTCACTGTGGGTTCTCATTCCATAAAATTTAGCATTGAAAATACAATTTTTTTCTGAAAGTGGTAAGAGGCCAGTACCAACCTGAAAGCATTGAGCACCAAGATAGCTTTGCAGCATCCTAATAACAGATGCACCTTTTCTATAACTTATTGCATCAAATATTTCATCAATCTAGCGAGCATTATTTATCTCCACCTTCCTTGTCCATGCCACACTCCAATTATCCAGCATAAAATTGTCCACATAGATAAAAAGTTCATGAATAAGAAGTAACTCCAGTTGATCATATAATTAGAAAAACAAAGGGGTCAAGGAAACATAGGTTGGAAAAGCTAACAGAAATCTCATACCATTTTAAAGCAAGTAAAAATAATGATACAAAGTTTGGATAAAAGATGCAACTTTAGCAATTATGCAGAAGCAGGATATACTAACCATATTTAAAAGCTACAAACAATTGAAGGGGTAAGGTAGAAAACAGCTCTTCAAAAGAAATGTCACTAAAATTGACAGAGGAGAAAAACATTCAAACATATGGAAATCGTATACAATCCGAATTAATTTTGTTGACAAATTAAGTCCAAAAATAATAAAATAAGATTTATTATTGTCTTAAATCTTAACAAAGATTTATTATTGTCCAAAAATAACACATGAAAAACAAAATGATAGAGATAGTAATCATACAAAACATGTCAATCTTCCTTGAGACCATTGTGGTAGCATATGACAGAAAATGGATGAGGATATGCAAAACTACAAAGAAATCAATCTTTTATATATAGAGAAAGATGTATATAGAGATTATACTTACATTGTAAGATCATATTCCATCCGATAAGTGTGAATCTTGTCAAGAACATTGTGCACACATGAACCTTGAGCATGATCAATCTCCTTGCAAAAATAATGAAGGAGTGATTGGTTGAAGATGATAGATGGGAATGGATGGTTTTGGATGCAAGAAAATTAAGGGATTTGGGTTGTCTGATGGTGGAGTTAACCATTCTTATATTATTGAAGTATTAAATGAGGAGAGGATGCAGATAACAGAATTGATGTCAAGAGAGGAAGGATTAGCGCATACATTCATCAATTTTAATTTGTTGATTGGCCATGGATATGTAGATGTATACACATACATCATGATCAAAACACTAGCCATTAAGATACAGCATATCCCAAGGCATGCATACATAAATATGAATACATTGATATATCATCATAATGTAAGAGATGCAAGAAGAAAACTACCTCTTATAAGAGATGATCAAAACCTTCAAGCTAGATCAAACTCCACCCTTTATCTGCAAAAAAACACAATCTCATCAAATGTTTGAAAATAAATCATTTTTCATTCTACAAACATAAAAAAGAGATATTTAAAAGCTGAAACTATTTTACCAAACTCAAAAACATAGTAACCTTAATCACCAAAAATAAAAAATTAGGTCCAAAATAATATACTTTCTTGTTAAATCTAAATCAACAGAAATAGAATAGCAAAATATTCACCTCTTGAAACCTACAAGCTTTCACTCATTCAATTATCATAAAATCAGCTGCACCATCTTTTTTCACTGCAAAATCATAATAATCGTTATTGTTATTAGTATTAATTTAATTAAAACTAAACATAATGTTCATGCTGGCAAAGAAAGGATAAATACACATCAATTGTCAAGTTATAGAACCACTAACAGCTCTATTCAGTCCTTGAAGATTCCGATGCTCAAAAACAATAGTTCTGCCAGGTTGAAGTGAGGCCTGAACAAAAATTGAGCAGCAAATAATCAGATTAATTGAACAGGAAAGATCCATCAGTTGTTGAAGAAAATTGATGTTTAATTTTATGGAAATACCAGGGTGGGATACCCTCCTCGTCCAGGAACAATACTCCATTTAGTATTGACTTCAGCTGTCTTCTGATCCAACTCTTTTACCTTAATTTCAACAATTATGCCTCCCTCACTATTCTCATCAGGCCGTGGATTAACCTCAATATTCAAAAACAAAGCAAGAGAATTTATGTTTGGATAAACTTCCCGTAAAAATTTATGAACAAAAAGTATTAAAAAAATCTTGTAATAACCATGAGTATTTTAAACAGAGCTACTTGTATAATTTAAAACTACATTTGACATCTTACTTTTTCAAAAATTCTCTTATTCAATGATAGAATCAACTGGTATCTATGGAAAATAATTGGAAGAAAAAAAAAAACAGGAACTTATTGTTAATCCCTCAGAACAATGTGATCATGAGCAATGAATGAGTACATTTTTTAGGGCCCATTTGAGAGTGCATCATCTCTACTTGTTCTGACTATCTTATCTAAAACTAACTCTAACCCCCTCCCTTCTGTCTATTTAGTAAATTCTATTACAAAATATGGTAGTTACAGCTTACAATCAATTAGTTTCCCCTTACTCTCACCCCTCCTTTCACATATACATTTCTGATAAAAGGCCCCCTATCATTTAACTGTTCAATAAACACTTACAAGCCCGTAAAAACTTTATCATAAGTAAAGAACCATACAAGCTATTAATTAATTCAAACTTAGGAAATCATGCAGCAATAATCCCAAAAATACATACTTGACTTCCATAAAGACAACAAACATAATGCTTAATTGTAATTTAAAAAGAGCAAACACTTCATCTCAGCATACCAACAGGGTTAGCAGTGATAAGCTTCTCCCCCACAGCCCTTACTGCATTAATCAGAGCTGTAGCCTGGTTTGTTTGAGGCACCCTTTGCTGTGAAATCACAGACCGAAGCAACTCTGCTGTCTGCTTTGCTGTGGCCTGAGAACCTTCAATGATAAGCTTCTGAAATTTACTATTAATTAAAGTGTGGCTTGATAAATTTAACCATATAAATAGTCAAATCAAATTATGTGGGATCTTACAGTTTGATATTTGTTTGGGTCTGCAAAAAATGAATCTAAGCTCTGAAATTCACTATTAATTACACATACGATGAAACAAAAGCTGCAATTTTTTTTTTTAAACAAACACTTTGAAGAGAAAAACGAACCTTCTTCTGCTTGCCACCACCAGATTTGGCTAGCTTGGAGGAAGATGGAGTTCTGGAGGAGCCTTATCCTTCCATGGAGCCTGCAAAAATACAACACAGAGAGGAGAGCTTGCCATTAAGCCACAAAAACACATCAATATTTCCAAATTCAAACACCAACCTTCTTCAACACATAAATTAATCAAAAAAATCATTCCCAAACCAAACCACCATTTTCAATCAATAAAACAAACATCATTAAAGAGTGAAAAAATCATCACTATCACCATCCACCGTATTTAAGTTCAATGTTGGGGTTTTTTGCAGAGCATAAAATTGATAGGGGAAGAACAGAAAAAACCTAAAAAAAATCATCACTATCACCATCCACCATAACTACCACACATCACCACCACCTCCAATCTTCAACCATCCTAACAAAAAAAAAAGCAACACAAAAAAATAAAATAAAATAAATAGAGTATAGAAAGTAAGGGATCTAACCAGAGGAAAGAATGAGAAATCGTCGCCGCCGTCGCCAAGCACCGCCGTGTCACCGCCACAAGAATTCTCTCGGCCGGAACTCCTCCTCCTCGCCGGAACTTCTCTCCCGCCGGCAAATCTTCTTTCACTCGGCAAAAAATCACTCTCACGAGTGATTGATTTGTAGATGGTGGTGGAGGTTAGGATTAGATGGGAGAGGGCAGAGAGAAAGAGATTGGGAATGGTTGAGGTTAAAGAGAGATGAGAGTGTTAGTGAGGATGGTGAGAAAAGAGAGAGTACGAGAGAGAGAGAAAAGAGAGAAGAGAGAGAAAAACACTTGACAAATGAAAAAAATTTGGGAAAAAATAAATATATATTTTATTGGGCCCAATGCATGTGTTCCATGTAGCTATCCATGTGTAAGTTTCTAGTTCTCACTTCTCAACATGTGGCCATTTGATAGCAATTAGGGTTACCAAGGGAGAAGGGAATTAGGGATGCAAACCTAGAGGTGTCAACATTTTATTGGCTAATACACAAAAATGTCAAGTGACAATTGGACAAAAAATTAGGGCTTCAAATCACCATAGAATTAGGGCTGACAAAGCAGCCTTGCTTTTAGTATAATAAGATTATGATTTTGATGGAGGTAGAGAGAGAAGCTCTCAAGAAAGAAAGATAAAGAGAAAGTTAGAGAAAAGAAGAGAAAGAATGAAGAGGAAAGCTAAGTAGAGGGAAAGATTGAAGAAGAGCTAGGAGATGAAGGACTAAAGAATCCAACATCAATAAGGTATGAGAGTATTAATTTATTCATTTTGAGATGGTTCATAAAGAGGGGAGAAAAACCTTTCTTCTCCATACCCAAACTCTTTCATCTCTATGGGTTGTGGTTAATTTGGGAATTAGGAATGTGTTTATATTCCTTGTTGATGCATATATGATGTCATTGCTTTTGATTGATTGCTCAAGCTTTGCAAAAATGGTGGGTTTTGAGATTTCTGATAAAATCTAATAACTTGAAGATAAGTGATTAATCTTGATGATTTGATGTTTTTAACTTATGTTTAAGTTGTTTTATATGAGTTATATGTTGGGTATTAAGTGTATGTACTTTTCCTAAGTTCAAATAAGTGATTTTGGTGAAAATAAGCACTTTTGGATCAAACCCACCTTCAAAACCCGTTTTTATGAAAATCTGCAATATAGTATTTGCGTCGAATAGTTGGACGCTATGGCGTCGCTAATTTTTCTGCATAATAATTATGCAGTATGAACTGCATTTGCGTCGAAATATATCGACGCTATGACCGACGCAACTGTTGGTTTGACAGTTTGACTGTTGACCCTTGACTTTGACCAGACTGCGTTGATTGTTGACTGAGTGTTGACTTTCCGATGGTTCATGCACCCCGAACCTATTTTTCACAGTTTTTTGTGTAGATTCCGAATCTGAAGTTAGTTTTCTGGAATAATGATTGCTTGTTAATAATTTCTTATGTTAGAAACATTATTTGGAAATAAAATGAGTTTTGTGAATTCAAATGATTGAATAATTAGAAATATATGCTAGTATTATATTCAATGATAATTGGATTGTTGATTGATGGAATAAATGCATTATGTGTGACAATGATGTTTGTGATTGAATCATAATATGAATTGTTAATTGATCATGGAGTTGATAGTTAATTGGAATAGTAATTATGATTGATATGATAGTGTACATACATATTGGTATATGTGTAGATGTAAATATCATATAATTGATATGTGAATATTTCATGCACTCATGTTGTATGATTGGCCTTTGGTAAGGTTGGAAATCCAAAGTAATTGGTCAAATGCATAACCGCTTTGGTAAGCAAATGAGAGATGCAGAGGGATATAAGTTTATCCAAAAAGGAATGGTACCACATGCATTAGATATGCATTAGGAGACATACATTTCTAATTGACATTAGTGTGCATTTAGGAATTATGTGTCATTTGTACTTGATAATTGTCATTGATTTAACATAAGTGTTTCTTTGATAATTATGTGTGTATTTGTTATCTAATTCGCTATGCTATATTGTTAATGAGTATGCTTATTAGATAGAATTGTGTAGGAACATATATGCTTATGCCTTACTTTTATTTACTCAAGTGTGGATAGTAATCGAGTTACTTGCACTTAGTCGGATATTTTGCTAACTCTCTGTTTTGTGTATGTGCTGGACCTTTGGGGGTCCAGGTTCTCAGGTCGTGTGTTCGAGTATTGATGAAGCTCCGCTCTGATTGTGACACGGGAAAAGTGGGTTTTATATATGTAGAGTCCTCTAGTCTTAATTATTTTGTATAATTAATAATACTTTATTTAATTCAAAGATTTGTTTAAACTCGTATTCTACCAATTAATGTTATTAGTAAGGTTTTGAAGTAATTTGTAATATCTCGAACCAATATTTTATTAATCTTTTTGATTTAAGTCTTTGACCTTATTTGATCCGCTGCGTAGTTTTTGAAAATAAGATTCTAAAGGTAGAATAAGGCTAATATTGGGTTTGGGTGTTACAGAATCCAGCCGCTGAAGATGCTCTTAAGTATATCGAGTTTCAGTCATGTCCCAAACAACTAGGTTGCTTCTTATAAAAGTCATAAACTGACTTCTTATTCGCACCTCCCCTTTTTCTTTAGTTTTTCTAAACTTTTCTATAGTTTTACTACTCATACTCCCCTTTCTTTCCAACTTATTTCACACCCCCCTTCATTAGTTTTTTTCTTGATTCTCTAATTTTCCCTCTACATCCATTTCTCTTACTTTCCTTCACTCTAATTTAATTACTAAATTAAATAAATTCTTATTTACGGTTTCTTTCACTAAATCAATACCTCTACCCCACCAATTAAATTAATGCATAAACACCACATCACATGAGATAATTGACCATGATACATGTCATAGGGGGTAATTGACTAAAATTTGCAAAATCATGAGGTTAATTGACTGAAATTTAATTTACATATAAAGAAAGAGATGGAGACGGGGAGTGACAGAGATAGGAGTGGAGAGATAGGGAGATGAATATATATATATATATACACACACATATACACACACACACACATATATATATATATATATATATATATATATATATATATATATATATAGAGAGAGAGAGAGAGAGAGAGAGAGAGAGAGAGTGAGAGTTAGAGAGGGAGGGAAAATAGAGAGAAATGGAGAGAGTTATAGAGAAAAAAAGAGAGAGAACAATTGCAACAATAACAACCTTAACAACAACCTTGTAAAATATTCAAATTATTATGAGAGAGAAGTAGGGAGAGCGAGAGAGGGGTGGGTGGGGGGGGGGGGGGGGGGGGGGTTAGAGAGATTGAGGGCGAACTGTTCAATATAAAATACAAAAAGGTGTCATCATTGATGAATTCACAAATATTATTGAGAGAGAGAAAAAAGGGGAAGGAGAAAGAGTTAGAGATAGGGGATAAAAAGGGGGAGAAAGTTAGAGAGAGACAGAAAGAGACGAAACACGATTGAAACAATGACAACAAATATAATGAAAGATAGAGAGAGGGAGAGAGAATTAAAGAGCGGGGGCGATAGAGAGGGAAAAAGAGAGGAAGAGGAAGAAAGTTAGAGAGAGACTAAAAGAGAGGAAAAACATATACAATTGAATTCACAAATATTGTTGAATTCCATGATTGATTTGAATACTTTACAAAATTGTTGTTTTGTTTTTGCAACTGTTCTCTTTATCTTTTCGTCTCTCTGTAACTTTCTCCGTCCCCCCCCCCCCCTTCTTTTTTCCCCTCTCCCTACCCCCTCCCTCTAACTCTTTCTTCATCTCTCTCCTTCTCTCTATTTCTCTTTCTCACTCTCTCCGTCTTTCTCCATCTCTTACTCCCTCAATTTCAAAACTTTAGTCATTTTAGAGTTTTGCATGTGGATTAAGAAATAATAAAGATTGACAAGTTAAGTCATTTTTACCATTATTTTATCAAGAAAGAGAAAATCCATTTAATGAATGCTTTAGTTTTTGTAAGAGTATAAATGATAAGGCTTAACTATATATTTGGTCCCTTACGTTTATTTTAGGTTTCAATTTGGTCCCTTACGTTTAAAACGTGTCAATTTGGTCCCTTACGTTTCCTCCGTTACCATTAGTTGGTCCTTTCTGTTAAATTACAAGTTAACTCTGTTTAAAAATGCCACGTGGCTAACATTTCAAATTTGTCCCTTGTCATATCCATCATCTACCGTTGATAAAAATTGACTATATATGATTATCATACACCCTCCCACACTAAATAATAAACATGTCTCCCTCACCATTGCAACTTGCAAGACCTTCCTGCAACCTTATTACTTCCATCGCAACTATCAAACCATATACAAAAATAAATAACAAAGAAGAACAAATCAAGAGCAATCAATGGTTAATTTTTCGATTTGGTAGAAAACTTATTTTTTAGATCTGGAATCATTTTGAGATTGGGTTATGATCTGCAACTTTTTTAGATCTGCAATCAATGAATAATTCCAGCTCGGAACTGAGGGAAGAATTAATGATTAATCATGTTGAATTTTTTTTATGTTTGATTTGAGTTGAATTGAATTCGTTAATCATTCTTGTTGCAGTTCTTTGGGTACAATTTTGTTAATCATGTTGGATTTTTTATGCTTGATTTTTTATGCAATTTCTTTAGATCTGTGATTTTAACATAAACTGGGTTTTTGTGATTTTTTATATTTGACTTTAGATATGCAATTGTTTTTGTTTTGGATGTTGTGGTAGAGATTTTGGTGGCGTTGGTAGAGAGAAGAAGAAGATGGGGGCGGTGGTGTTGAGTGAAGGAGATGATGAGATGATCTCATAATCCAGTGTAGGGTAGTCCATGATAATCATACACAATCCTTTGTTTTAAACGGTGTTAGTATAAAAATTAACGGAAAGGACCAACTAAAGGTAACGGAGGAAACGTATGGGACCAAATTGATACGTTTTAAACGTAAGAGACCAAATTGAAACCTAAAATAAACGTAAGGGACCAAATGTGTAGTTAAACCTAAATGATAAAGTATCATTAATTGTGCATTTGTTTCTTAAAAGGACTAAAGTTTTGGGACAAAACCAAAAAGCTAAAATGACCAACGATTTGAGACGAAGGGAATACTTTTTATGCAAATTAAATTTCAAGCAATTAGCCCAAGAATTCTTTGCAAACTTTAATCAATTACCATGTGAGTCTGTGACGTGTATCCTAATCAATTATCCTTGTGACGTGGCACCACGTTGACAAGTGCCACATATGTTGTCAACGACCACATCATCAAAATAGACGGAGTAAAACGAACCGGAGTCAATCTGATTGGCGATTTACAATTTCAAGAGGTATTTGCATATTTCTAAATTTCAAGGGTATTTAACGAATTTCAAAATTTTATGGATGTATTTGGCTTTTCAATGATTTGACAATTTTCTAATTTCAAGAAATATTTGGGAATTCAAAAAATATTCGAAAAATTCTAAAATTTCAGAGGATATTTAACATTTCACTATTTTAAATAGTTTTGATTTTCACGGGAACACAAAGTGATGTGAACTGTTATCGTGAAAGGGTAAATCGGGAATTCCATTTTTCCGTAAGCTTCTCGAATCCAAAACTCGAAACCCTAATCTAACACTAACATTGGCAGCAGGTATACACACATATCAATCCTCTCCACAGGATTGAATCATCACCCACATCTTCTTCTTCTTCTTCGTCTCGTAATTTGATTATTGAATTGAATCTACTACTACATATTTTCTATATATTTATTTTCTTTTTGATGCCGATACGAGATGCCTCCGAAGCAATCAAAAGCTGATGTAGCGAAGAAGCAGAAGGTTGTAGAAGACAAAACTTTCGGTCTCAAGAACAAAAACAAAAGCAAAGCTGTACAGAAATATGTTCAGAATCTCAAATCATCTGTGCAGCCCAAAATCGACCCCAAAGTCGATGCAAAGGTATCATCATCATCATCATCATCATTCGATATTCTTTTAAATTAGGGTTTTTAGTAATGTAACACCACTGTTTTCAAATGGCTTAATCTTTTACTTATTGATCTTAACAGAAAAAGAAGGAGGAAGAGAAGGCCAAGGAGAAGGAGCTGAATGATTTGTTCAAAATTGCTGTTAGTCAGCCTAAAGTCCCACCAGGTATGTTGTTATTTTCTGATTAAAAAAATTTCATTTTTAATTTGGTTTTTCTCTATAGTCAAATGGGTTTATATTATTATTTAGTGTTGTTGGGTGCTAATATATACCTGAATTTTGTTAGGTGTTGATCCCAAGTCTATATTATGTGAGTTTTTTAAAGTGGGGCAGTGTGCTAAGGGTTTCAAATGCAAATTTTCCCATGATTTGAATGTTCAGAGGAAAGGGGAAAAGATTGACATATATAGTGATAAGCGTGACGATGGTATGTAGTTTGTTGATGCTGATTATTGTTTTGGTTTTTATGACTTTTTCATTTTATAACTTTTTGGTTTTGCTGCTATGTTGTCAGAAACAATGGAGGAATGGGATCAAGAGACATTGGAGAAAGTGGTGGAGTCGAAGAAAAATGAGTATAATCAGAACAAACCAACTGACATTGTATGGTTTATTTAGATTTGTTGGAATTATATTACATTGTTTACTTGATTTTTTCCATTTTCTTGTTTGACGGTTCATTATGAGGCTTCTTTTGTTTGATTGTTGTGTGCATTATTCAATTTGAAATAATTTGTTTGTTGTTTATGTACTTTATTTAGGTTTGTAAACACTTTTTGGATGCGGTAGAGAGGAAGCAATATGGTTGGTTTTGGCAATGCCCCAATGGTGGTAAGAATTGTCACTATAGACATGCACTTCCACCTGGGTATGTTTTAAAATCCCAAATGAAGGCTTTGTTAGAGGAAGAATCTGATAAAATGCCAATTGAAGAGGAAATTGAAAAGCAGGTGAACTGTTTTTTCCCCTTATACAACAAAGCTATGTTAGTTAATTATTGTATCGGATTTTCTAACGGAATATGTAATGTGGTTTAGCGGGCCCAAGTGAAAACTACAACTCCCATGACTCCTGAGTTGTTCATGCAATGGAAGAAGAAAAAGTTGGACGAGAGAGATGCCAGTTTGGCTGCCCAACAGGCAGAGAGGGCTAAGAATGACCGTATGAGGTATGTCCATTATCTATTCCCAATCATTCACATAGGAATCTGTATATTATGAAGGCTGATACGTGTTTCTTTATTTTTTTAAACCTAATCAGTTGTATTATCTCCTTAAATGCAGTGGTCGTGAGCTGTTTTTGTCGGATGCTAGCTTGTTTGTGGATGATGCGGAAGCATATGACAAGTACCAAAGAGAACCAGAACCTGATGAAACTGAACAGAATGTAAGTTTTTTCTCAATGCATGTCTCTTTGAAATCTTAATGCATTTTCCATGTATATAGTTGAAAGCTGCAATATGACTTGAATTTTGTAGCTTTATTCAAAAACAAAAATTTAACAGTTGCAAATTTGGAAAATTTTATGGCCATAACTGCCACTTTTCATTATGATACTGTAAAACTAATGTTGTTTTTGACGGTATATACAATTATGTACTGTTCAACTTTGCTTATGGGTCCGTTGGATCTTAGGTTAGACATGGGGTGTAGCTCATCCCGACGCCGATCAGTAACAACTGGGATTTATGGTGCGAATGGGCTTGTGTGCAACTTTTTATGCATGAGCAGTCCCATAGCAAATGGAATTTTACTCATAGCAAATGGCTTTTAGAAGCAGATTCTCCTACATATTGTGTTAAGCTATAAATTTTGCCTGCAAATTATGGTTTGCATGCAACAATGTAGGGTGTAATTAGTCAGTGTCATCTCTAGGCTTACCTATAGTTCTTGGGCTGGCACCTTGTAGCCAGTTGTTTTATGAATGTGTGCTGTGTAGTCAAAATGGCGAGCCGATGCGTGAAATCATGCGGTTTTGCGATCTTGCTGGGTCAGGCCGAGTTTGTGCACGGGAAGAATCTCAAATTGGTGGGAGCGGATGGGATCGCTGTGCAAGATCGTGAAAGCGGTAGAATCGTGCAAGTAGTTTGTTGGCAGAGTTGTTATTGGATTATAAAATGACTTCCAAAAACTAAAAAGCAATATAGGTTATTGGATTATAAAATGTGCCTTTTCATTAATGCTTGCATCTAGGCAGCGTCTGGTTGGCCATCTGAATAATACTCTTAAGGCCAATTCTTCACATTTTCCCTCTGTGTTCATGTAGTTCTACCATTATAATGAATTGTAGATTTGCTGAAATTATCAGTCTTAGATAAAATATGGTGTGCTATTAATAATTACTTGATACTGATTATACAATATATTTTGGTTTTGCTAATTTGTTGGATCCAATTTCAGGGGAATGGGAGTGCTGCTAATAATGGTCCCAGCACCTCAGCAGCAGGTGGTGCTGATGATGAAGTTCCTGATGACATTGATGACGATGAATTGGACTTGGATGAGTTAAATGAACTGGAAGCTAGTCTAGCCAAGACATCAATTCAAATTAATGAACCAGGAGCTGAAGCTTAATCTTGAAAATTTATCTCAACCATGATGTGATATTTTTATGCCTCTGCTTAACAATCTATCATTTGCTTCTAGCCACAGGCATTCCGCATTTAAGGAAGTTTTTCATATGAAGCCTTTGATGATAATGAAATCACTATTTACAGCATTGCATTTGGTATGAACGATGACAGTTTTTGTACGATTCAGTTTTCTGTACTTAGGTCCCTCATTGGACCCGTGACTATGACAAACTTTTTGTTGTTCTAATGTGGGTAGTCTTTGTACAGACTGTACCTAATTTTTGTTATTTGAGTTTCCCCTACTTTGCAATGGCTTATTCGCTGCTTCAATATTTTTTTGTTTTCTGATTCTCTTGAAGCTGCAACCGCATAAAGTGATTGCTGTTGTGTTATTGATGTCAGCTTGGATTTGCATTGGATTTTGCGGTTGCAAGAAACTGAAGGGGAAATTAGTACTGGGGATTAAGGTATTCTGTGCATCCTTTCATACAAAATAGAGGGAAAAGGAGAAACTAAGAAAAGGAAAGGATGTTTCGTCCCTGATATTTTCTTTTGATCTAAGAAAACCGTGATTGTCATAGGGAAAATGTTTGGTTTACAGAATTATAAATTGAAAATGTTTGGTTTACAGAATTATAAATGAAAATGAGCTAATCATATTGGAATTTAAATTTCTAGCAGCAAGACAAATTGGTCTTTCAATTTTTATTTTTTTGGTTTTTCATGACTTTAGAACTTATCACTAATGGGACTAGGGTTGGGAACATTTGATAAGCCTGAGCCTGGCCTACAATTTTTCTTCAGGCCTGAGCCTGGCCCGCGTCCTATCAAATGTTATTTTTTTTGGTCTGGCCTGAGCCTTTTAAAAGCCTGGTCTGACCTTGTAGCCTATTTAAAAGCCTGTGTTACATTAAAGCTTCTCTATATAGTCTTTTTAAATAGGCTAAACATGCCTTAAAAAATTCACATTTAAATTTTTATAATTTCTACAACATTAAGAAAAAATTGATAATATGATTAGCACAATAATTAAAACTACTAAAATAACAAATACGATTACGACCAAGTCTCCATAATACAAATTGTTTGCTAAGTGTAGTCAGCAACAAGCCAACAACCAAAATATAGGATTAGTTGCTACTTGCTCGAGAGAATGGAGATGGAATGGAGGTAGGGTTTCTACTTTTAATTTATATGCATGAAATATAAAAACAAATATATTTTCTCTGTTTTGTTAAAAAAAATAATTTTCTCTGATATATTTATATAAATAATATTTTTTATAAGATATAAATAATAATTATTATAAACAGGTCGGCCTATCAGACTTCGTAGGCCTTTTTAGAAGCCTAAGCCTGACCTATTTATGTAAACATGCTTTTTTCAAAGCCTAAGCCTGACATTTTTAATAACCAGGCCAGGCCAGGCTTATACAGGCCGAAGGCCCCTGTAGGCCGCATGGCCTATTCCCAACCCTAAATGGGACCAACCACATACTTAACAATTAAGAATTAAAAATATAATATTATTAACCTAAGTAGCAAGGTATTTGTTTGATTTTTTCTAACAACACCCCAAAAATTTCTGATTACACCCAGATCAATTTAAAATTTAATTATAATACCGAAAATATCCTTAATTCTATATTAACTCTACAAACCTTTCAACTCTGCAACTGCATAGGTATGTAGACTCAATTGAATTAAGTTTGTGTATGCTCAAGTAAACTAAATTCTTGTATTTGAATCATTGTGGAATTGTTTCCACCGCTTGAATTGCTCATGCTCCCGAAAATGGATTGTTTTACAAAATGCTTCAAAGACAGGGGAATGAGCTACGATAGATTCTTTGAACGCATAATAAATTAAAATTCAGAGGTATTTTTACTTGGGCACAAACCCAAGAAAAAATTACTTAGACACACATACATGTGCAAAAACATTTAAATGAAAAATGATTGAATGATGTGACAATAAAATTTTGTTTTAATTTTTTATCATTTTTGAGTGTGACTAATTTTTTTTTTTTTTTTGGATTTGTGTCCAACTAAGTATTTCTCTAAAATTAACCCACATAACTTTGCTTTCAGTTCAATTGATTTCAAATCGAAATGAAAAAAATAAAAAAAATTACCCACCCAACCCCAAGTTTGACTTTGCGTTCAATTGATTTCATAAAACATTCACGCAGAAAACTTGTAAAAAGAATAAAATGTAAAAAATGGATAGTTAAATTGAGATGAAGACAAAGATAAACCATGAGAGAGAAAAAATTGAGAGGAAGACCAAAGTTTAAAGAAGATGAGAGAAAAAATGATAGGAAGACGAAAGTTTAAACAAGATGAAGAGGAAAGAAATATGACGAGAAATTAGAAAAGGGTAATAAATTGAAAATTTGAAAAGAGAGCGAGGGTATTTTAGTCTTAAAGGGGTGTAACTAAAAAAAAATTGTTTAATGCTACGGTGGACCACTTTTACAAGTGGTTCACAATAGACAAGTGATCAATATTATTATAACGAATACAAATTTTATAAAATTTACCGTTGGATTGAAAATTTATATCATATGGATCATCAAGATTAACCGTATTTAATAAAAATCAATAAACCGTCAATCTCGATGGGTCTTAATAACATATTTAATTTTGTCTTATTTAAACCGTATTATTTAGGAGAATGAAGACTTGATGTGCGTGCAATCTCTCCCCCTCTTACTTCACTTTCAAGTTTCAACCTCATGACAGACAACATCTAGGTACGTGTGTCACTCATAAATCTCATTAGTATGATATGCAGAGGAAAACTCAATTTTTAGTTTACCAAAAACAAATTTGCACAAAAAACTAATTTTCAAACTTGAAATATATAATTGAGGTGAGACTTACATGCCAAGTAACAGAGCTACAAACAATTATCAATCATTCATCATAGAAACAAAGAAAAAACAGTACCATACAATACAAGTTATATATAATAAGCATTATGCTACATCATGCATATGAAATTTTGATATGAGAGAATGCAGGCAACATATAATGCTAGTTAATTAATGATACTCTGGACCTAATTAAGCATGACTAGAAGAATCATATGACTCCTCTGCCACCGCCACCTTTTCCTTGCTAAACATTGATCTTCCTGCTTTGACAAACTGTGTCATTATCTTAGCTTTGATTTGGCCTCTTTTTGGAGGAAGTGGAACTCTAACAGTAGACTTAGTAGTAACCATTGATTCAACATTTTCACTTGTTTTTTCCATTGCTTCAAATGAAGGAACAAGCAACTAGTTTATACCAAATACAAATTAAGAGCAAAAGAAAACATGAAAGTAAGCGTATGTGTGAGCACAAAAGTCTATAAAGCATATTTATAATGTTGGGATTGAGACATCAAGTTCTGTTACATGGACCCTTTTGCCTCCAAAATAAAATGTGGAAAGAAGACCCGACAATAAGTGATTAATTAGTGGACTTTTTCCAACTGCACAATTTAAAGTGAAAAGTTTATACGTATGATAGAAGACATTTCCGAAGACATGCATGATGGTATTTTGGAAGTAATTAACCTCGCAAACAGATTTCCTGCAGTTACAACATGTTGCTGTAAGTTACTTCCACGACTGAGATCGTTTTATTTTATAAAACTGTATTTTAAATCTGACCGTCTGATTTAAATAAATGGTCATGATTGATTATCGCGGAAACTGGGTCATTGTTTGACAACAACAAATCCAGGTCCATTAACCTCTAAGATACCATCATGAGTGGAATTTTGAGAGTAACTATTGCAATTATGTAGCCCTCTAAGTAAACAGCAGTGCTATATATAGCGAGAGAATTCTCGCGAAAACTCACGAATTTTTTTACTTAATATATAATCTTAATCTTAATCTTAATACTATACATTTGAGGCTTATTTTCTAAGCTCTCATTTATTGTTCATTTTCAAATGCTTTGCTCACATTCATCCTCACACAACCATATTAAAAGCATACTTTAAAAAGGAAATATTTCAAATTCAAATAATAAAATTCCAAACATACAATTATAATTATAATTAGTATAATATAAATGAAATATAATAAATAAATCACAAATATATAACACATAAATAAATAAATTATATTATAAAATATTATATATTAAATTTCGTGAATAATCGATATTCAAAGTCAATTTATTTTTTTAATAAATTTAAGTAATAATTAACCAAATTTGTTTAAATATTATAAAAATATAACCAAGTTTAAATTAATAATATATATTTATATTTCAAATAAAGTACATATTTATGAAAGATTATGGAAGAAAAAAATTTATTCACAAATTTTTTTTTTCATGATTTTTTTTTCTAATAAAAAACGAATTTAAATACTAATTTTCATATTTAAATTATTATTTTATTATTATTTCAAAAGAAAATAATTTTTAAATCGAAATTATTATTTGAAAATAATTTGTACATTAATAGCATTAAATTGACTTCAATATTTCGAGATTTTTGGCTTTTTTTGGCTTGCTTAGAAAGTTGTTATAATTTTACTACCTAAATTAAAATTTTCATTGTTGTCAAATTTTGCTTATAATAAAGTCATTGTTTGTGTCTTAATTCAAATTCAAATTTCGTATCACAGATTTATTCAATATATAAAAGGTAGTATAAATCATGTGCATAGAACATTCCTAAAATATAATATTATATGTTGATTTATTTTTATTAGGGTAATTTAAAAGGAAACATTTAATTTCAAGTGATTGATATTGAAAAAATAAAGAAAAAAATTAAAAACATATTCTAAAAATTGTAGTCGGTTTATATATTTTATATAAATAAATTATTTGTTAAATTATTTTTATAATTAAAAGTAATAATCACGAAATTATTTAAAAATTATAATAATTTTTTCAAAGTTAATTTTAGTATTGCATTATAAGCATTTAATTTTCATGAGATTTTTTGCTTCTTTCTAATGTTTGTGTGTTAAATATTAAATTTTCTACAAAAAATCATAAGATGACATTCACCAAAAAAGGAATCAATATATTTGTTATTAATCGGTTTAATTACATATTATGGATAAAGTTACTTATATACCCATGTTTTTCCCTATATAAATGGTCTTTGGTTGAACATTCAAATCACACATTTTCCATCTCTTTTCTCTTTAGCTATTTTCTTTGTATTATTTTCAATTTTTCTATTTTCAATTTTTCTATTATCGATATTCTTCTTAATCTATATATTCATCATTCTTTTCACTTTTTGCAGATGTGGAACCCAAAAGAAGAATATAAGTGATATGTGAACTAGGGTTAAGTGATTGTTAATCATAATATATGAGTTTTAAGTGATTGTTAATCTTTCTCACAAGTATGAATGTAAATTAATTTTAAAGGTGTATTGTGTATTTTTTTTATATATAGAAAAGATGTAATATTTCTACCGTAAATATTATTTTACAGCTTAAGCAATGTGTTGCTTTGGTTTGAAAGATTATGTTATTGCTTTAGTATAATTAACTTTCATCTTTTTATTTATTATGATTTTTCTTTAAGAGTCTCATACATATATATCATAAGAAAAATTATAAAACGATGTTGTCATGAAAATGTGTTGTGTATATATAATAAACTATAAAATATTTTATATGAATTTTCATGTTATAAAATGAATTTGTTTTTTTTTTTAATGAATTGAAATAAATAAGCGAAATAAAATTTAAAATATTTTATAGGAATTCTCATACAGGATGTAACAAAGTAAAAAAAATATATTGAATTGAAACAAATTATATTTTATATGAATTCAAACTAATTTATAAAAATAAATAAATTTTAAATATTTTATATGAATTTTCGTGCAATATATGTAACAAAGTAATGTTAAATAAAATTAAATAAATAAACGAATTTAATTATAAAAATATATAATATTAAATGTTTTCTTTGTTAATTTTTTTATAATTGAATGAATTTTTATTTTTCTCATACATAAATAACATTAAATTGATTCCATGAAATTCTTGAATTCCATTTTTTGATCCGAAATTATTGGCTTCCTTTAATAGATTGAATATTGAATTTAATGAATAGATCCATCCCGCAGCAAAATATAACACAGAGGAAAGGCAGTAGAAGACAACAATGTTCACAACACGTTAAAAACAAAATATTTTCTGTCAACCTGTGCAATCGGTTACCCGGTAAAGAAAGAAAAGAATTTTAAGTTTCAATGCTCCATACGTATGACTTTCACTAAAAAAAGTCAAACATAACATTGCGTTTAATTTGCATACTTAAAAAAGAAATAATTCAAATTGTTATTATCACAAATTTGTTTTCCAATAATTTGAAAACTTGAATAAATTAATTATTTTTGGTTGCAGGAATTTTTTTAACAAAATACAAGTTTAATTTTTTGTGCTTTTTTTTAAAATATGTTTTTATTTTAAACAAAAATTATTATAGTAAGGAAATAAAATGAATGAATTTATTTGTTGTTGTTGTATATATATATATATACATATATATAATCCTTTATGGTAAAATAAAATATGATTGTACCATATTAATTTTTTTTCCTATTTTGAAAATGTAGTATCCCGTCCAATGATCGACTATTTAAGGGGATCAATTCTACCGTTCACTTGTGGGGGTCAATTTAAAATTAGAGTTTTTTTTTTTTCTCCGAGAGGAATCAAACCTGAGCCCTTTGAGATGGGCACACTTCAAAGTCTCTAGCCAACATCATTATGTGAGTTTGTACTATATTAATTAATATTACTAAAGAAATACCGGAAACATTTATAATTTATGTGCAATTTTTTTATAATTTAGATATGATTTATATTTACTACCGGAAACCATCAACTACACACGCTTAAGATACCGTGCAAAGTTATTTTCTTAAATAAATTATTTTTTTTGTATAAAAGAAATTTCATTAATACCGGTAAAAAAATCTTTTATATAGAAAATAGAAATTTTAACATCATCACAAACTAAATGCATACTCACCATCATCTCTTTTGATATTTACTAGATCAATAAGAAAAAAATTCTAAATAAAAAATCAACAATGAATTAGTAGCAATCATTTGTGTATAATTTAATTTTTACAACGTCTATAATCAACAATGAATTATCTGTACTTTTCGTTTAAAACTTGAGGTTGACACAAAATCATTTGTTGGAGTTTTGAATTAGCACAAAAGAATAGTATGATATATGTCTATATACAACTATACTACCAAAAATTATACAACCACACTTTTTAGTACAATATACAAACTCGAAATAATTCATTCATGTTACTAACTCGACTCATCTTAAATTTTGAATTATTATAATCTTAATCTTAATCTTAATACTATACATTTGAGGCTTATTTTCTAAGCCTCATTTAATGCAAATTTTCAAATGCTTTGCTCACATTCATCCTCACATATTTGTATTTATTGCTCAATTTCAAATGTTTTGCTCACAATCATCCTACAATATTTGTATTGAATATAGATATTTTAAAAAGGAAATATGTTAACTAATTTTTTTTCCGAGATTTGTCACAGCATCTGTATTATGACCGAGATTTGTCACTAATTGTAGGATATACTATAAAACAGGAATATATGAGATTGCTCACTAATAATATGTAGTTTTTTTTTTCCGGAAATTGTTATTAATTATTTATATAATTTTTTTTTACACAAAAAATTCAAATAATCAAATATATAATAATATAATAATATATAAAAAGGAATTGATTATTTACATTCAATACAAATTGATATTGATAGGCATAATTTTTTTTTTCGGCAATTGATTATTCTATATATTGACATTCATATATTTGTCCATTTAATTTAATTTAATTTTTTTTTTCCGGAAATTTGTCACAACATCTGTATTATATTGATAGACATAATATATAGTTTTTTTTTCGGAAATTGTTATTAATTATTTATATAATTTTTTTTTACACAAAAAATTCAAATAATCAAATATATAATAATAATAATATATAAAAAGGGAATTGATTATTTACATTCAATACAAATTGATATTGATCGGCAAATATGTAATTATGTTTATAAAAAGTAATATTAATGTGGTGATCCTATTTCATAGCAATCAAAGCTGTCAAATTGTGGCACAATAGTATTAAAAAGGAAATATGTGGGGAAGATTGTTGCTTATAGTTTTTATGCTTTTTTTTTTTGGATCGCAAATATGTGGGGATGGTATGGATAAAGTCATTGTTTGTGTCTTGATTCAAATCATGTGCATAAAACATTCCTAAATTTTTATTAGGGTAATTTAAAAGGAAACATTTAATTTGACCAAATTACTCATATGTCCTTTTTTCACTATATATAGGACCTTAATCTCAACCCTAAAACTCATCATTTCTCAATTCTCTTCTCTTTAGTTATAGTTATATCTCTTTGTTTATTTTCATTGTTTTTTATTTACTTGAATTTTTAAGAAAATGCCTCCAAAATATAATTATATTTCTGAAATTTCTCCATCCAAAGAAACATGGAATGTATTGGTTAGAATTGTTCGCATGTGGTTTGTTAAAGATATGAATAGAGATGTGCTGCCATATTCTTTAGAAATGGTTTTGATGGATAAGAAGGTTTATTCACATCTTGATTTTCAATTTATTTTTTAAATTTTTTAAGCAATCATATCTAATTTTTTTTTTTTGTGTGTATTCTAGGGTGAAAAGATCCATGCAACAGTTCGAAGAACATTAATTTACAAATATGAAAAGGAACTCACTGAGGGCCATGTGTATTCCATAAGCAACTTTAGTGTTGCCACTAATGTGGGATCATATAGAACCACCAATCATGCCTATAAAATTAATTTTCAATTTGGAACTAAAATCAAAAAATTTGATGACAAGTTGATACCTGCTAATATATACATGATCAGTGAACCTCATAAGATTTTTAATGATAACTATGATACCGATTATTTGATAGGTTTGTCTATAATATATACTTAGCATAAAATTAAATAAACTTTCGTTTGTCTATAAAACTAAGACTTTCGTTTGTCAATTATTTATTTATTTTTTTAATAAATAAATAATGTAAAGTACTCCAAATTTTTAACCCAATACATCAAGTTTTTTTCTTTTATTTTTATTTATATTTTGGGATGGAGAGAGTAACTTATTAATCTTTATGTTTTGTTTAGTTATCGATTTAAGTGTATTCTACGTGGCCATTATGTGGACAAGCTGATTAATTTTTTAAAGTCTGATGCATCCGACAGTACATGTGTTGTATTGCTTTTTGGAAGGATGAATTTTTGGAAAGGTATCACATAACCCTCACCGTGTAATTTTAATAAGGCTTCGATGCTTAAACAAAATTCAACATAACTAAATTATAATTCAGGTATACCTACTGTTCAGAATTTCGGACAATATACAAGGGTGTTATTCAATCCAAATATTGATGCCGCTGCAGAATTGAAGCAAAGGTTTATAGTTTTCTCCTATTTACAGTATATACACGGAGTAGTTTGGAATGCATTTTATGTTCACTTAATAAAATATGTCTTTTATATCTATAGAATGCTGGACAGAACAATTTCTAAGCCTCATTCGATATATGCAATAAATGAAACTACAAAAGCACATGTATTGGATCAGTGGGTGTACAAAACAATTAGACATACTCTATCAACCCTTGGTTTATGTGCAATGGTAACCATTACTGATATTGATTTGTTTGTCTATTTTCATTTTAGATTTATGAAGTTGTACCTAAGTTGTCACAATTAAATATTGCAGGGGTCGGTGTACGCTATATTGGGCAAAGTAGAACATTTGGAACCTAACTGCGATTGGTGGTATTTATCCTGTGTATGCAATACCAAAGTGATTCCTTATGATAATATGTATTATTGGAGAACATGCAGTAGACGTGTTTTAATTGTTAGTCAAGGGTAAACATTTATTTTTTAAAATTTATATCAAAAGAAAATGTGTTTATTTATGGGTCATTCTAATATATCTAATGAAAGCATATATTAAGTTTAATTTAATAGTACTTTATGCTCATAAAATACAAAAATTTTAATATGAGATGTGTGAGCTCATGTAGCACAAATCCGTTATTACTTTAAATGAGATTCAACGTTTGATGATATATTTTTGTTAATGGTGTCAATAAATCGTAAGTTTGATTTCCTAAAATTTGACCATTAGTTTAGATATCACGAAAAGAAATTATATGAGTTATTTGATTTTCTAAAAATCGACCATTATTTTTTATCATGCGTTTTTTGTTACTCTATTCATCATAATTTTTATTTATGTTGTAAACAAAAATAAGTAAATTTTTAAAGGTTTGCCCCCGTGCTTGGCACGGGTATCATACTAGTATAAACAATTCAACACTTTTCAACCGGTTTAATTAGCCACTTTTAAAATCCACTCTTATATTTATACAAACTTCATCTCACTGTTGCAGAAAGTTCTTGTTTTCATTTTTATAACATATTATTGCTACGAGAGATTGTTATGTTTTTGTCAAATAGCGGTGCTTGTGCTTCGGTTTGAATCGATTTTGAGGCAAAAACTCATCCCATCCAAAAATAAATTTATTTGCAGTTCAGTTCAATTTTTAATAATAAATAAAAAAATTCGATCCGATCCAACGGTTTTCATAAAAGAACATCCAAACACATACAAAAATATTCGGTTTTTTTTTGTTTTCGATTTTTTTATCGATTTGCGATTTTTATTTGAATTTGCTTGAATTTGAGTACCCCTAGTCCTAGTTGCTAGAATTTTATTTTTTAAAGTAAATAAGTGTCGTGTCCAAAGTTTAAATCCGGTCCTTGCATATATAGGGCCTGTTTGGATTAGCTTATTTTTGAGCTTATGCAAACAACTTATGCTATTTTTATGTATTATTATAAGTTTGTCAAGATAGTTTATGATAAAATAGCTTATAAAAATACAATTTTCACTAGTGTGAACTTATAAAATAACATAAAACCTAATTTATATTGCATAACCTGATTGCATAAGCTCAAAAATAAGTTAATAAAAACAGACCCATAATATGGTATCCATACAAAACAACATATTTTTAAAGACCAAAATAATTATAAAATATATATATATTATAACAAAGCATCACATATTCATAGATTTGAATTACCATTTACCTATTTTTAATTTTGTTGCATTCTTAAGCTATTAGATTCGCATTGCTTAAGCTGTTATTAAGTGCATAGAGAGTGCCTTTCAACCAAAAATATACTACATGCAGAATTCGTGAAAATGTCGTGAAATATATTTTCGCTTGATTCAGCATTTTCCCTAAGTAAAAATCGGTTTGCTTGCACTCAAATGTATAATGCATTCAAGCGGCCGGTACATATGTGGATGTTAGAACATTTGATCCAATGATCACAAATGTGCCGAGTGCATGAACGTGTAAACAATTTGACCGGAAAACAAGGCAAGTTCTAACATGTACAAGTGCACTATATGGTGCACGGTGCACAAGTTAGCATTTTCATTATATCGAATACGAATTTTATAAAATCCACCATTGGATTGGAAGTTTATATCATATAGATCATCCATAAAAAAAATTAAAAAATTAAAAAATCATTTGATATGTTATTGAGACTCGTAAAGATTAACGGTGTTTAATAAAAATTTATAAACCCTTAATTTTAATGAGTCTCAATAACATATTAAATGATTTTCAATATTTTCAAAAAAAATTATGGATGATCTATATGATATAAACTTTCAATCAAACGGTGAATTTTATAAAATTCGTATTCGTTATAATAAAATCACTAACTTGTGCACCGTGCACCATATGGTAAAGTTAGCCAAAGCCGAAAAACAATTGTAAATACTGATAAAATTTAATTCGATTTTAGAGATTCACATTCAAAATTACTAGTAATTGATTTTTTTTTTCTCTCCACTTTATTATGTGTAATCTAACATTTTGGCCACATTCTAATCAAGAGTTTTAGTTAATAATTGGATTGATTAGACAAAATATAATAACAGAATATAGACCAAGTCATTGCTTCCTCTTTTGTGTCTACCAAAAGGCAGACACTTTTTGCCTAACGAATGTATGTTCTTTTGGAGAAGGGAGCACAAAATCGTGGATAATAATATTTGGTATATACATAGGACACATATTGCGTGTATGTAATGATAATTTGATTTGATAAGTTACAACTTAAATACTAGAACTCTGCTGAATATTGGACTTTTCAAGTCATTCTTCATCAACATTGACTCAATATCTTTTCATAAGACACTAAACAGTAAAATAATGCATTACTATAAGATATGTCTCATCCTTGTTCCGTTTTCATATATAAATGTCCTTTTCTTGCTTAGTATAAAAGAGTTGTTTCAGACTTTCACCATCCTAATGCAATATTTTTTTCGAGTAACATTGTAGTTTCTGTTCATATAACACGTTAGAAATTTGTCCTCTTAAATGGATCCAATCCAAGTAACTTGAGTGGAATCATTAAACTTTCTGAATTTCAAAGATTCTATATTAGAAATTAAGCAAAAAAAGTCTTGGAACATATAATTTGATATATTTTCTAATGTGCTGCACGAGCAGATGTAACACAAAAGAAAATTTTGAAGACATGTCACGTGCCATTGTCATTATAGTAACCAATTAAATGATATTTTTCTTTGTGGTGTTTTGTCTCTTAAAGACACGTTATTTCATCCCTTGCCACATCCAAGTCCAACTTACTGGTAAGGACAAGCGCGTAAGCGCACGAGTGCCTGATTCATACCTTTGTCTTGGATCTTATTATCTGATTTTTACTGTTCTTGAGAGTATGGTAATTGTAAAACCTTTCTACTTACCAGCTATTCCAGAATTGAATGAGTCCGTATTGTAATGAGTGAAGGTTGTTTTAAGATAAAATTCAGAGGCGAGGTCAAGAGTTCCGATCGAATCAAACGCAAGTTCTATTGTATAAGTACTTCTCTCTCCGACTTCCTGCATGCACCTACCCGGACCCTGCAAAAATTAGACTGAAGTTTGGTTTTTTTCTTTTTGAAAAGGTCAAAGAAAAATAATTAAGTGTTTTTTTTTTGTCAAGGAAAATGTTTTATTATTCAAAAGTGTTAAAATTTTGATTGACATTAAATATTAACCATTCATTTAAATTTATCCAATGACTTACAAGTGATCACTTAAAGTCTTGCGTGACTTGATATATTTTTCATGATATTTTGATTTCATGATTTGGATTTCATGATTTTTTTTTACTAAAAATAAACGATATTCATTCAAATTGACAAAGTACATCAATGCAATATAAATTCAAATTCGCTAAAAACAAAAAAGATGAATCTATGAACAAACTCACACCATCCATATTAATAGCATGACCTTACATTTATTCTATTTTGTGAGGATGCATGAGAGTTTTTTTTAACCGTCTGAGCCATGGTAATCAAGAGTTCGGCCACGAGTTGAATAAAGTCTGGTTATGAAATTGTTCACACTAGGAATCAAACTTGAGTTTTCCCGAATGATTCGTCCTAAGAGGTGCTCATTAACCACTAACCCATGTGGGAACAATTCCTAGCCGGACTTTCCTAACCTTGCAGCTTCAAAAAAAAAAAAGGGTTGCAGATCAGTCATCCGACTTCAAAGGAAAAATAAAGCGTGTTGGGTCAGTCATCCCGGCTTTAAAAGAAAAATAAAGGGGTGCGGGCCAGTCATCCCGACTCCAAAAGAAAAATAAAGGGTACGCCAGTCATCCCGACTTCAAAAGAAAAATAAAGGGTGCGGGTTAGTCATCCCAGCTTCAAAAGGAAAATAAAGGGATGCAGGCCGGTCATTGCGGCTTCAAAGGAAAATAAAGGGTGCGGGTTAGTCATCCCAACTTCAAAAGAAAAATAATGGTGCGGATCTTTCATCCCAGCTTCAAAATAAAAGGGTGCGGGTCAGTATCTCAGCTTCAAAAAAGTAAATATGCGGATCAGTTATCTCGGCTTAAACTTTATATTTCAATTTTGAGAAATGTTACAATTTACAAATGCATATGATGGATGAAAATTGTGAACATTTTCCTAAGTCTTTTAAATATTTCTCGGTCTTTATTCTCTTCATCTTGGAAGAACATTGTTTATATGACCTTGATTTCGACATGATCTCTTTTTTTGATGTAAATATATTTATAGCATTTCATTAATCAGAATGTGTTCAATACAATATGATATATCAACCAAAATTTGGGGACTAGCTAAAGATGTGGCCGCCTTAGCTAAACTATGAGCAACCTCATTTGCTTGTCGCCTAACAAACACGAGAGTTATTATAAAATTGGGAAAAAAAAATACTCTTACAATGTGTGATCTCTTTTTCGACTTGATCTCTTATTACCCCATCTTCTATCTAAAGACATTTTCCCACCCTTGGTCTATTGATATTCATTGAGGTTATGTTAGCATATATTTTGTGTCCCAATATATGATTATCACCAAATGCATCTTGATAAAGGGGTAACAAAAGAAAGAAGGAAGTGACATTTGATACCTTGGTTCCACACGTACGATTTATTTATTTGGCCCTCTTCAGATTTGGAACACAATGGAAGATATGTTCATCAAATTGTATAGACAACTCATTAATGTACATATATAACAATGGATTATCTTCTGTTGAGGCAAAATCTCTAATTGATGTTTTAAAGATAACAAACTTTATTGATCATATTTTAATTAAGTTATGATCTAACAAGTGTTTTTGAGTGATTTTAGAAAGGTAGGATTCAAGCCAAAAATTTATTTATTCAAACAAAATTGAAAGTCGAGATTTCAAGAACGATCCAAGAACATTCTCCTGATTGGGCGCATATTTCAAATAAGCACTTAATGAAGAGTCAACTCATCACAATACAAAATGTACTCTTGCAAGTACACATCGTGCAACACGCCTAGACAACTTTAGCTGTGTTCTGATTACACTTCCAAGGCTCAACACCTTCACCATATAAGCCTGCCAAATCATTTTGATCTTCACTCTTCAGGATCGATTTTAAGAATGATAAAAAAAAAATGATTAGAGTAACAATCTGGGTTTTACAAAAAGCAGCACCCAAAATTGATAGATATCTACATTTATATGACAAACCCACTTCCATGTGAGTTACAACGGCTACCAAGAGTACCTTGGCGTGTAAGGCAAGCTATATAAAGCATGCCACAACCTCTATTTTGATCCAACGACTCTCATCTCAGAGCATGAGCTTGAAATCGAAACAAGAATCATTGAAGAATGTTCCTACATATGGTTCAGACCACATCAAGTCTTTCCAACAGATTTTTAAATGTGAGTAACGGTAGATTTTCAAATCGGTTCCAATTTTTTTATAGATGATATATATGATATAAACTTTCAAATAGTAGATTTTGTGAAATTTATATTCGTTATAATGTTATTCATGACTAGTCCACCATGGACACTTGAAGAAGTGGTCCGTATTAGAATTTACGGTAATTGCAATTCAATCTCTCCCCCCTTACTATTTTCAACCTCATCACAGATAGCATCTAAGTACGTGTGTCACTTATACATCTCATTAGTAGGCTAATGCTACGGTGGACCACCTTCACAAGTGGTCCACCGTGGACAAGTGATCTACCGAATATGAATTTTTACGAAATTCACTGTTGGATTGAAAGTTTATATCGTATAGATCATCCATGAATTTTTTAAATTTTTTTGAAAATCATTTGATATGTTATTGAGATTCATCAAGATTTACGTTATTTAATAAACCGTTAATCTTGATGTGTCTCAATAACATATCAAATGATTTTCAATTTTTCTAAATTTTTCTATGGATGATCTAATAAAATAAACTTTCAATCCAACAGTGAATTTTGTAAAATTCGTATTCGTTATAATGTTATTCATGACTGGTCCACCATGGACCACTTGATGAAGTGGTTCATATTAGAATTTACCCTCATTAGTATGATATGCAGAGGAAAACTCAATTTTTAGTTTTTATATCCCCTTTCTTACCAAAACAAATTTGCAAAAAACTGTAAGTAACATTAGGATCGAGCCATGCATATTCTGCACAAAAAACTAATTTTCAAACTTGAAATATATAATTGAGGTGAGACTTACATGCCAAGTAACAGAGCTACAAACAATTATCAATCATTCATCATAGAAACAAAGAAAAAACAGTACCATACAATACAAGTTATATATAATAAGCATTATTTTACAGAGGCATATGAAATTTTGATATGAAAGAATGCAGGCAACATATAAATGCTACTTAATTAAAACCTTAATTAAAACTGCTTTTAACTTGTTTTTCTTTTGTACAACTTTCACATAGTTTATGTTTGTCAAAACTTATCTTTGGCAATCCTCTTACTAGATCAAGTTGAGAAAGTTTTGCCATAGTAAGTGTATGTGAAGATATAGCAAGCAGTTTTCAAGATAAAGAATTTTTGTTTAAAATTACCATACAACCTTTTCAAATAGATTTGTTTGGACCAGGGCCGGCCCAACATATAAGGCCTAAAGTAAACATTAAAATTAAGCATTTATGTAAGAAAAACATAAAATAAAAATTTAACTTTTTTGGGAATTTTTTTTTGAAAGTCGGTATCTGGTTCGAGGACAGCCTAATATGGAGGATCAATTTCATCGTCCACTAGTAAAGGTGGCCAAATTAAAATCAGAGTGAAACTTTCTATGGACGGATCCGACAAAAAAATTAACATGAAAGAGTAAAATCATGTATGCATTGATTCATCATATATAGAGACTTAATTGAAGTTAGAGTTAAGCACCATAAGCTTAATTAAAACCACAATTATCTATAATATTAAAACTTAATTAAATTTCGATTATGAAAAAGCAAAACAATTTTAATTAAATTTGTTAAAGAACCTTATTAAGAGAATATTTACAAGTAAATTTAAAACTTTCAACAAAAATATGTAAATTAAAATAAAAAAGAGTACACGGGAAAAAAAAGGTACAAAAAAGGTTAAATTTGTTAAAGAACCTTATTAAGAGAATATTTATAAGTAAAATTAAAATTTTCAACAAAAATATGTAAATTAAAATAAAAAAGAGTACAAGGACAAAAAAAGTACAAAAAAGGTTAAAAAATATAAACTCTAACTTTGCAGAGTTTCAAACCATCGACCCTTGAGCTACACAATACTACGCACAACCAGTTGAGCTGGGTGCAAGGATTCGAAATGGTGGCCTTTCTTTAGTATTAATAATATTGACGGTTATAAATTTGGGCTATTATGCTTTAAAAAAAATTAAAATATTTTGGGGGCCTAAAGCCCTAACTTGGGTAGTTTTGGGCTTGGGCCGGCCCTGGTTTGGACCTGTCATACATCATGCGAACAATGTTTTAGCAGTTTTTGCAAATTTACATACTCGCTTTCAAAGAAGAAAAACTCTAATGTTAAACCAAGGGAGATGGAATTGACCAGTCCAATGAAAGGAAATAAAAAAGGCCAATTCTATTTGGATTTGATTCACTCTGGAAATTTTAAGAAAATTTTCATAATTTTTTATAAAATATAATTAAAAATATTAGTGATTAAAGTTGTGCATTGACATATGTGCAGAAATCTAAAATGACAAATAAAAAAGAACGGAGCGAGTATAAATTTTATAAAATCCACAGTTTGATTGAAAATTTATATCATATAAATCATTTATGTTAAATTTTACAAAAATCTAAAATATTTTGATATGTTATTAAGATCGATCAAGATTAACTGTTTATGCGTTTTTATTGAATACCGTTAATCTTGAGACATAAATCGAACCACAGACCACATACTTTTATTGAATACCGTTAATCTTGAGATAGAAATCTCCGTCGGGAAACCTGTGGGGCAAACAAGTGAGTTCTTCCCTCCCAACCGAATTTTCTCCACACGCATGAGACAAAAATCGAACCCCCGACCACATGCTTAGGTGGACCAAGACTCTTACCACTTGGATCAATTCATTGTTGGTGATTTTTGTAAAATTTAACTTAAATGATCTTTATGATATAAATTTTCAATCAAACGGTAAATTTTGTAAAATTTGTATTCGTTAAAGCGTTATTAAACGGCGTAACATTACTCAAATGTTACGTCGACGTAATTTGATCTTTCCACATATGGGGAGTGATCAAATTACACTGGTGTAACATTTGATTAATGTTACAGGGCTCAAAAACGATTTAACGGACGACATTTGAAAAAAGCAGAGTGACAACAGACACCATTCCATTCCTAATTCTATGATACATACTATTACTATGTCACAATATAAACCTACATGTCTACTAGGCAATTTGTCTAGCCAATCTACGAAATCAAAGCAATACAATACAATACAACAATTATTATGGTCCCAAGTAGGTAGCTCCGTTGGTTAGCTATGAGATACCGAAGAAGTTTTATGCACGAGATTTAGAATTTATAAACTTTAAAAACTAACATAATCACTAGCTTATTAACATTTACCTATATATAAATTGAAAAATATGCCGTGCTCTTCAGCTATCTAACATATACTATCCTCCTGACTGGTTACAAAGGACAACAGATACATACATTCAAGTGTTTTGACATGATACATCATTTGCCTGCTTCTTCACATCAGCATCGTTATTCACATCATATGTTGACATTGCCTTCTTCTGAACAACAAATCAATAAAGATAAACAACTATTCAAATCTAATTATCACTGATAAATATACAATCATAACTGAGACTGATATTGAATCTTACAATGGGATCAAAATTCGGGCTAGACAAATTGACAGTGAGGTTTCTCATTAACAACAAAACCTGCACAAGAACACCATATATACACAAGTCAGTAAACTTAGAATTACAATGAACAGGTGTTTGTTTCCAATGATGATCGAGTTGGTGACGCTGAAAGAGTATTTTGAAGAGGTCAAGGGTTCAATCTATGTTGCTATGCTAACAAATTAAACACCAATATTCCCTATCCATACTATCTTAAGCTACAAGGAATGAAGCAATCATGCATTCAGCCTTATAGTTCAATACTTCAATTTTAAGCTAATAAACTTGCATGATATGTTAAAGAACATTCAGGATTAACGGATTTCGGAAAATGATTCTTAATCTGAATCTAAACTCGAATAAGCAGACAGAAAATACCCGACATTCAAACTGGTTTTAGTTTATTTCAATTCAGTTCACTTTGATATCATTAAGTCCTTTTTTCTTAATTTCAAATCTTTTTTTGACAGACTTAAATCATTCAAAAATGATATCATAGGTTCCCTGGTTTCTTTGGAAATTATTGTATTTTAAGACTTATTCCCCAATGTTGGTTTTTTATCAAATGAATCAATACCTATTTGATTATACAGCTAAGTTTCATCTCTGCAGTTACTTCTGCGAGAGTATGCAATCAGATTATATGATAATAAGTTTCATTCAAGTATTAAACTTACAGTTTCAAAGTTTATAGGATCCATTTCCTTAAGCTTCTGTACATGGCCATTTGTATCCGGATCAAAAACACTTCCAATGAAACCGTAAACTTCAGCAAAGTCTGGCAATCCTGTGAAATACAGTCAAAATGACAGACAAGTCATGGTCACTAAATGAACCAAAAATAAAAAAAATCAATGTATCACAAGATCAGAATTCTACACTCTAGAGACATTTTCCGCCTCAAGGATTTCGATAAACACAATATTTTATATTAGTTATTCAGCATATACAAAATACTATAGATTATGGCTTATTTTTCAAACGCTATTTCAAGTAGCTCATGAGCTTATAGCTTATGACTTATAATTTTTTTCTTCCAATTTTACCCCTATTTTGAAAAAAATTAAATATGAATTAAACATTTTTTTATGTCATTTCATACTTATAAGTTAGTTCAACCGCTAATTTTACCAAACACTACAAATTTAATCAGCTAGCTTATTCGCTATATGCTATTTTTTACCGAACAGAGCCTATATGAGTATACACACAACTTTCTATATGTGAGTATTGCTTCACAACTTAAAATGTCTGCATCTGTTGCCAAAGTTTAATTACCATGAGTTACAGGATTCTGTTTCCCTTGATTTGGTATTTGAGAAGCGGTGAGCCTCGTAGTAGAGTCTCCAACACCAATTAGATCACTGTTGCTAATCCCCTTCGATCCAATATCAGCTGAATCATATAACATAATAAGTAGTGGCAAGTTCCTTTCAGCATAACCAAATTTAGACCATTGAGTATTTACATCAAAATTCAAACAAACAACGATAAATTATGCTCTCTAAGGGTCGATTCGGAAACTGCTGGAGACTTTAACAAGAAGTTTAAAAAATAAAATAAAAAGTATCATGTATGCATAATGCATACCTTCATTTCCATGAAGATTGTTGAGTTCATCCTGACAACTATCCATGAGCATGGAAGTTTCATCCCATGTGACATAGCCTGCAGGTAAAAGGCTATTTGTGGATGATCCATAAGCAATGGATGCTGGAAGTGGCAGCAAAACTGGTAAGTAACCCAGAAAGTAACAATTGTTAGGGATGCATGAAATCTTGTGTAGTAAATGTTTAATTCACTCAAATATCATCCATTTCAAGTTTAAAAAAAGAAGAGAAACAAACCATTTTTGGTTGCTTTTTGTGGATAAGGATGAATAGCTTTGCGCTTAGGACGAGGAGGAGGAACATGGGCTAGTGTTCCATTTTTTTGAACCTTTAAGAAGTACTTTTGGGCATGGCTTCGAATCTGAATTAAATTATTATAGTTAGTGAATAGTAGAATAAATATTATAGATATTATTAATTATTAAAAAAAAGGAAATTAAAGATGATTAATTAACCTGAATAACAGTTTTAGAACCTACAAAATCTTCAATTTTCTTCCAATCCCTATCAAATCTGGATAAAGCAGAAGATATATATGATGAGTAATTGAATTTGAATATTATAATATGAAAATGAATCAAGAGATAAGAGTTAGATGGAGAGACAAACAATTGAAGAGCTTCAAGAAACTTGTCGTGTTCTTCGTCAGACCAGCTTTCCCTGGACTTGGTAATGGTGTATGGCTTTCTAATTTTCTTGCTAGAAGCATCTCCACCACTAGTTGGTGCTGGTGTTGGTGTTGGTGTTGGTGTTGCCATTGAGTGAGAATTGGAGTTCATGTATTGGTTTTTTTTTTTTTGCTACATAAAGAGAAGAGAACATAGCACAGATAGAAAAGAGAAAGTTGGGTGTGGAACATAGTACTACATGTGCAGTCACAACTAGTGATGGAGAATACAACTGTCCCAACACAACACACACACAAGTTGTCAACTTTTTTCAACTTATCCCAAACATTTCATAATTCAATTATGATTCATTTCATTCAACCTTTGCATTGCATTTCATGGTCCCATTTGAATCAGAATCACCATTCATTCATTCAGCAACAGTCCCCACACAGACGGAATAATACTGTCCTCTCATTTCATACACCACACGCTCACTTCCCCGCTTCTTACAACCACTCAAATTACAAAGTATATTAATAATAAGAAGAATTAAAAGATTAAAGCCAAAAATGTAATAATTAACAATTTAGAGATCGATATATTATATGAAATTAGAACACACTTACTTGAATCGACAATCATGTTTACCGGAATAGCCGATATCGGAATCACCAATATATTAGACAAGGTCTTCCTTTGCCTATCACTTGCTCCGGTCTTTGAGGTCTTTGATGGGTAAAACCACAAATGAGCTTACTGTGTTTGTACGTGACGGCAAAGGGGACCTAGCCAATCTTATATAAGATCACAACCCTAGTACCACCCATCATGGACTCTAGAGTTGGGCCTACACTTTGTTTCTACACAAATCGGAATTAGTGTTCAAGCTCATTATTATTGATCACAATTATCGGGCTTAAGCATCATCAAATGGATCACAACAACATCAACCCGTTTTTATTAAAATCAAAAGCCACAATTGATTGCAGCCCACAAAATATATTCTAACATTCTCCCACTTGGGCAAAATCAATTGTGTATATTTAACTGAAAGAAAATACTTTGAAAACGACTCTCGGGTTGATAACATATTTATTAACGTGGCCACAATGATCCCAAGATGCAACATCTAATTAAGACTCCATCCAACAAAAGTTAAATGATATCGAATCATAGCGGTAATTATATCATTATCGATACAACACCTTCCATGGTTACAAATACCACCTAACCCCGTCGACTAGTCATCTGTGTAGAGTGTAGCGAGAAAATGATATGTCTGTGATCTCAACCATACTATCATTTTCTTCGTCAGTCCTCAATTTCTCTCAAATGCATTAAATCCAGAGAAATTCAATGATCCATAAGATACCACAAGTCCAAGCTCCCAAATGATGTTGACTACTGCATTATAATGATCTAATCAACATCGAGCTCCAATATTTTAGACATAATTTCTCTCAAATGCATCAAAGCCAGAGAAATTACATGGTTCTTAAGATACCATAATGCCTCAACTCCAAAATAGTGTTGATCACCGGCTAAGTGATCCCGACAACACTGAGCTTATTTATTTATGTTTTCACATAATGCCTCAGCTCCAAAATAGTGTTGATCACCGGCATAGTGATCCCAACAACACTGAGCTATAATATTTATTTATATAATGCCTCAGCTCCAAAATAGTGTTGATCACCGGCATAGTGATCCCAACAACACTGAGCTCAAATATTTATTTATATTTGATTAAAATAATTTCAACATTATGAAGGAGTTAATATAAAATTTTAAACTCCCACTAATCAAGTATATCATGATGGTATCAGAGCTCTTCTGAGCTCTGCTGCGCATCGCTTTGCTTCCAAATGGCTCGTGGTGGTCATAACAACACTGCCGGTGGTTCCAACACCGTGCTTGTCCAAGATCCATCAAACAATCCCGGCGACGTTTACTACGTTCATCCTTCCGATGGACCTACTACTGTAGTGGTGAAACCTGTTCTCAACCATTCGAATTATCAGGCCTGGGCGCGATCTATGAAGCGCGCTCTTGGAGGTAAGAATAACCTTGATTTTGTTGATGGAACAATTGAAGTTCCTGGTGAATTTGAACCTAATTTCAAGGCTTGGAATAGATGCAATATGTTGATTCATTCATGGATCATGAACTCTGTTGATGAATCAATTGCGCAAAGCATTGTTTTTCTTGATAACGCCATTGATGTATGGAATGAACTTAAGGAACGTTTTTCACAAGGCGATTACACTAGGATTTCAGAATTGCAATGTGAAATCTATAGCATGAAACAAGATTCACACTCTGTTTCTGAGTTTTTTACTGCTCTCAAGTCTCTATGGGAAGAACTTGAATCGTATTTTCCTACTCCTGTTTGCTCTTGTCCAATGCGTTGTATTTGCAATACTGGTGTACGCAATGCTAAGCATCAACATGAGGTTACTCGATCCATTCGATTTTTAACTGGTTTGAATGACAATTTCGATTCAGTGCGCGCTCAAATCTTGTTGATGCATCCATTACCTGCGATTAATCGCATCTTTTCTATGGTTATTCAACAAGAGAGGCATTATAATTCCATTCATTGTGATGAATCTAAAGTGCTTGTGAATGCTAGTGACAGCAGAAAGCCACAAGGCCGTGGGCGTGGTTATTCAGCTGGCTCTAGTTCATCTGGTTCAGGCAATAGGTCGAACAGTTACGGTGCAAAGAACAAAGAGTGTTCCTTCTGTGGTAGAACCAATCACATTGTTGAGAATTGTTGTAGAAAACATGGATTTCCTCCTCATTTTGGAAAATCTAATGCTTCAGCCAACAATGCTTCTCAAGATGAAAGGGAAGATGTTGGTGACAATCAAGGTGCTCGTATTAGTGATTTTGGCTTCACAAAGGAACAATGCTCACAGTTATTGCATCTCCTTCAAAGTTCACAATCTGGTAATCAAGGCTCCTCTTCTAATGCTGGTAATCAAGGATCTTCCTCCACTCAAGTCAATATTGCTAGTGGACATGTTACTTCAGGTACAAGTAACTTAGTATGTACTTTGCACAGTTCTAGTCCTGGTAAATGGATTGTTGACTCAGGTGCAAGTGATCACATTTGTTCTTCCTTAGATTACTTCAGCTCATACAAGTCCATCCAACCAGTTACAATTAAATTGCCTAATGGACAAGTTTCCATTGCAAATTATTCTGGTTCAGTGAAACTTTCATCCTTTTTCACTATTTCACATGTTTTGTTTGTCCCTGAGTTCAATTTGAATTTGATCTCAGTCCCTAAACTTTGCCTTGATGACCATTTTATTGTGACTTTTGATAATGATGAATGTTTGATACAGGAAAAGAAGAACTTGAAGATGACTGGTTTGGCTAAGCTCAATGGAGGATTGTATTACTTTAATCAAGACCATGTTCAGCCTAAGTCCACAACCATTGCTTCCTCTCAACTCACTCCTGCTCATGTCATTCCTAAAGAAGCCTTATGGCATTTTAGATTGGGACATTTGTCCAACAGTAGATTGATAGAAATGCATAAACAATTTCCCTTTGTTAATGTTGATGATCATGCTGTATGTGATATTTGCCATTATGCAAAACACAGAAAATCTAAATTTTCCCTTAGTTCAAATAAAGCTAAACATTGCTATGAACTTTTCCATTTTGATATATGGGGTCCCTTTTCTACTCCTTCTGTCCATGGACATAAGTATTTTGTTACTGCACTTGATGACCATAGTAGATTTACTTGGATCATTCTTTGTAAAGCTAAATCTGAAGTTACTACTCTTGTCCAACACTTCTTAACAATGATAGAAAATCAGTACAATTGTCATGTTAAAACTGTTAGGACAGATAATGGACCTGAATTTTTTATGCCAAACTTTTATGCTTCTAAGGGAATTGAACATCAAACTTCATGTGTTGAAACTCCTCAGCAAAATGGGCGTGTAGAGAGAAAGCACCAGCACATTTTGAATGTGGGAAGGGCTTTACTCTTTCAATCTAAACTGCCTAAACAATATTGGTCTTATGCAGTTTTGCAGGCCACTTACATAATAAATAGAGTCTCTACTCCTTTGTTACACAATAAATCTCCTTACTTCATTAGATTTAATCATGATCCTGATCTAAATGAATTGAAAATCTTTGGTTCATTGTGCTTTGCTTCCACCCTTTCAAATCATAGAACCAAATTTGATAGTAGAGCTAGAAAAGCAGTTTACTTAGGACACAAGTCAGGTGTCAAAGGAGCAGTTTTGCTTGATTTACATACCAAATCCATCTTTATTTCAAGAAATGTAACATATCATGAACACATTTTACCTTATCAAAACCACACTCCACCTTTCCAATGGACTTACCATTCCATTCATTCTTCCACTGATGACATTCCTGCATCAGACACCATTGACAATACTATCACCCCCTCTGCTTCTATTTTTGATGATGACTTTCTTGTTACCACCCAAAGCCATCCACCTAACTCTGATATACACACTACACCAAACATTTCTGATTCTCCATCCTCTCCATCTCCTTCATCTTCTCCATCTCCTTCACCTCTCCCTGTCATTAGAAAATCTACAAGAGTGAGATCTCAACCTGGTCACTTGAATGATTATGTATGCAATCTCTCTGATGCTCATTCCAAATCATCATCTCAAGGTATGCTTTATCCTATTTCAGACTTTCATTCTTGTGCTAACCTCTCTACTTCCCATACCAAATTTGTTTTGTCTGTTAATAGTGACATTGAACCTAGTACTTACAAACAAGCTAGTTTGCAAGATTGTTGGGTTCAAGCAATGAATGCAGAACTTCATGCCTTAGAACAGAACAAAACCTGGATCATAGTTGATGCACCACCAAATGTAAAGCCTATAGGGAGCAAATGGGTTTACAAGGTGAAGCATAAGGCAGATGGATCCATAGAGAGGTACAAAGCACGTCTTGTAGCTAAAGGATACACACAGGTTGAAGGTATTGACTTCTTTGAGACATTCTCACCTGTTGCTAAGATCACCACTGTTAGGACCTTGATAGCTTTAGCTGCCATTCAGTCTTGGCACTTGCATCAGCTGGATGTAAACAATGCATTCTTGCATGGTGAGTTGCAAGAAGAAGTTTACATGTCCATTCCTCAGGGTGTTACTACTTCAAGGCCAAATCAAGTTTGTAAGTTGCTGAAATCCCTATATGGCCTAAAACAGGCCAGCAGGAAGTGGTATGAGAAACTTACTGGTGTTTTACTAGCTCAAGGTTATGTGCAATCTAGTTCAGATCATTCATTATTCACACTTTCCAAACATTCTAGTTTCACTGCTCTTTTGGTTTATGTGGATGATATCATTTTGGCTGGTGATTCACTTGATGAATTCACTCACATAAAGCAGCTATTGGATGATTTGTTCAAAATTAAGGACCTTGGTCAGTTGAAATATTTTCTTGGCATTGAAGTAGCACATTCCAATCAAGGTATCACTCTTTGTCAACGAAAGTATTGCCTTGATTTGCTACAAGACACTGGCTTACTTGGAGCTAAGCCTGCAAAGACACCACTAGATCCTTCTGTCAAGCTGCATCAAGATACATCTCCACCATATGCAGATATTGCTAGTTATAGGAGATTGGTTGGTAAATTGTTGTATTTGACTACAACAAGGCCAGACATTGCTTTTGTAACTCAGCAACTTAGCCAATTTCTGACTTCACCAACCCAAGTTCACTATGATACAGCTTGTAGAGTGATCAAATACCTCAAAGGCTCACCTGGTCGAGGATTGTTTTTTTGCAGGTCTTCAAAATTGCAATTGCTTGGTTTTACTGATGCTGACTGGGCTGGTTGTCTTGACACACGACGTTCTACTTCAGGTTATTGTTTCTTTCTTGGCTCCTCTTTGATTTCATGGCGTGCCAAGAAGCAACACACTATAGCTCGCAGCTCCTCAGAAGCAGAATATCGTGCCTTATCCTTTGCTGCTTGCGAGCTCCAATGGCTTGCTTACTTGCTCAAAGATTTAAGAGTGTCCTGTGTCAAGCCTCCTGTGCTGTATTGTGACAACCAAAGTGCACTTCACATTGCAGCCAATCCAGTCTTTCATGAGCGCACCAAGCATCTTGAGATTGACTGTCATTTTGTTAGAGAAAAATTGCAGCAGGATGTTTTCAAATTGCTTCCCATTCACACCAAGTCTCAACTTGCAGATTTCTTTACCAAGCCTCTTCCACCCAAGTCGTTTCATTCCTTCATTTCCAAGCTCAACATGATTGACATTTACCATGTTTAGCTTGAGGGAGGGTATTACAGTTCTACATTGCCTAATACACAAGTTACTTCCTTGAAGTGATTGTGTATCCGTTTGCTTGCCACACAAGTCATCTCCTCAAGTGATTGTGTACCTTTGCTTAGTGTATAGCTTATGTAGAGTAGCATAGCATATAGTTTGTTAGAAGTTTGTTAGAAGATTGTTAGTAGCTTGTTAGAGTTAGTTAGAACTATCTACACCTATATAAAGGTGATTGTAACTACTTTTGCATAATTGATCAATAATAATAACTTTGAAGCTTTCAACATGCTTCTTATATCAGAGCGATACCCGAGGGATGAAGACGAAGATTGCGCTTCCGCTTACGATTCTGAAAGTTGTGAAGAAGATGAATCCGTCGATGTTGAAATTCTCAACACTTCTACTCAAAATTTGGAGTCTTCAACTTCACAAAATTCAATTCTTTTTGGCAGCTTCGCAAGTCCAATTATTCCGGTTTCTATTCCTTCAATTACACCAGATTCTGATGGATGCTCCATCAAGATTGGGGAGATACGTTGTTTTCTTGGTGATTCTTGTTGTGATGTCGATCACTTGATCACCGTTTCGGAAGAAGACAAGCATTCGAAGGATTTCGAAACTGAGTTGGTACTTTCTGCAGTCTGCCAGAAATTTCAGAATCAATCCGGTGTACAAGCGTTCTCTTCTCCAATCAAGGTCGAGCGTCAACACGACGGAAACGTCCGATTCTCGCAAGATCACAATCCGAACGGCAAGAAAGGTGAACTACTTTCTGATTTGCTACTGCCTTCGAAGAGCATCACTTTCTTTTTTCCCCATCGTGTTTTATGCATCACTGTTTTTGATCCCGGTGGAACTATGGCAATGATTTACAGTTCTGTTACGCTCTCTTTTCTGTCAAAGTTCATTTCGATATATTTCACTGTTTGTGTTTTCGTCTTCGATCCCGGCAGCAATCACCATGATTTCCGTTCGCCGTTGATTTTGCGGTATAAGGGAATTTTAGATAGAGCCGACACAATATTCTTGCTATTTGAGTTGATTCATGGTGAGGTTGTTCTTGGAAATAAGATCAAGATTCAACTGAGATTGATAGAGCATGGGAATAAGATGACGGAGAATTATAGCTTCGAGAATCCAGAAGCATTATTCTCTTTTGAATCAATTTTCTGTGGTGCTTTACTCAACAATTACGGTGCCATAGGTTGTCAAACACTGCTACTGTGTTGTTTCAAGTTTTGGATAAATGCATCATACATCAGCAACAAGTTAATTAGTGCTTCCCTTACTGAATTTTACTAAATGAATATTGATCTCATAGAGGCTCAATTCAATGGATTTTGTGTGGATTTACTAGAAGCTTATACTGCTGATGTTCTTGTCATTTTATGTTTGGGCTTTGTATTCCAAAATCCAAACTCATACCAAGAATTCTCTTACTATGAGTTTGAGGGAGGCTATTACAATACAGAAGTTTTGGTTCTGCAACACTGTTCAAGCTTGTTTGATGGTTAGTTAGTTATGGCTTCAGGTACATCAAATCCTCTTGGCATATGTTAGTTTGTGCTCCAAGTTACCTGTCCATTCTTGCTGATCAACTTGGGTTTCATTCCATTTAGTCGGTGAGTGAATACATATTTGTTGGAGAAATTGTTTTGGGATTTGGTTGCATAGAAAATTACACTATGGAATGTTGAAGGTATGCTGTAACTGTTGTTGGTTTGATTTGGCTGTGGATCTTAGCTTTATCCTCTTTCTCAGTTTCATATTAGTGGTTTATTGCCATGTTTGATGCCTATCTGCTTAAGGCACAATACTATTTGGTCTTCTGATATTCATTCTAGTCGATCCATTTCTCCTACATACTGATGATTGATTGTCGGTATTTGATACATACTACACCATACAAAGTTTTGAGCTAGTGTTAGAGCATGGGCAAAGGACTGGTTTGAATATTCTTTGAATATGGTTGTATCAGCTTATTGGAGTTATAAGACTGCTCCTTTTGAGTTGCCTAGCATCTGTCAGCATTGATGGTAATGAAAGAGATTCTTACAAAAGCCTTATGTGGATTTTGCTAAAGGAGCAGCTTTTTGGACTTGAAGTTGGTTGACCTGGTTGATTCATCATGATGTTTGCAGCAATGCAATTTTAGATTGCAATTTTCACACAAACTTTGAGAATAGTTGTAATTAAAACTCAAATTGGTAAATTTTCCAATGTTGAGTTTGAGGGAGGATGTTAAGAATATAGATCCTTAGTTAATCAACTAGAGTTAGTTGGTAGGTTACCAAGTTGGTTAGAAGATTATAAAGTTAGTTAGGGAGTTAGTTACTCCAAGTAGCTCTATAAATAAATCACTCTATTGTACATTTTACCCATTCTTTTATCAATCTATATTCATTCAATATGAATTTCTATGAGTATCTTCCTCATGAATACTCTTATGCACTCTATCTTGCCGACATCTATGATCTTTATCCCTTCGATTCCATGATTCTGTAGAGTAGCATAGCATATAGTTTGTTAGAAGTTTGTTAGAAGATTGTTAGTAGCTTGTTAGAGTTAGTTAGAACTATCTACACCTATATAAAGGTGATTGTAACTACTTTTGCATAATTGATCAATAATAATAACTTTGAAGCTTTCAACATGCTTCTTCTTCTTCAATCTTTCTCTACCATTTTCGTTATCTTCAATAACTTCATGATGGTATCAGAGCTCTTCTGAGCTCTGCTGCGCATCGCTTTGCTTCCAAATGGCTCGTGGTGGTCATAACAACACTGCCGGTGGTTCCAACACCGTGCTTGTCCAAGATCCGTCAAACAATCCCGGCGACGTTTACTACGTTCATCCTTCCGATGGACCTACTACTGTAGTGGTGAAACCTGTTCTCAACCATTCGAATTATCAGGCCTGGGCGCGATCTATGAAGCGCGCTCTTGGAGGTAAGAATAAGCTTGATTTTGTTGATGGAACAATTGAAGTTCCTGGTGAATTTGAACCTAATTTCAAGGCTTGGAATAGATGCAATATGTTGATTCATTCATGGATCATGAACTCTGTTGATGAATCAATTGCGCAAAGCATTGTTTTTCTTGATAACGCCATTGATGTATGGAATGAACTTAAGGAACGTTTTTCACAAGGCGATTACATTAGGATTTCAGAATTGCAATGTGAAATCTATAGCATGAAACAAGATTCACGCTCTGTTTCTGAGTTTTTTACTGCTCTCAAGTCTCTATGGGAAGAACTTGAATCGTATTTTCCTACTCCTGTTTGCTCTTGTCCAATGCGTTGTATTTGCAATACTGGTGTACGCAATGCTAAGCATCAACATGAGGTTACTCGATCCATTCAATTTTTAACTGGTTTGAATGACAATTTCGATTCAGTGCGCGCTCAAATCTTGTTGATGCATCCATTACCTGCGATTAATCGCATCTTTTCTATGGTTATTCAACAAGAGAGGCATTATAATTCCATTCATTGTGATGAATCTAAAGTGCTTGTCCATTACCTGCGATTAATCGCATCTTTTCTATGGTTATTCAACAAGAGAGGCATTATAATTCCATTCATTGTGATGAATCTAAAGTGCTTGTGAATGCTAGTGACAGCAGAAAGCCATAAGGCCGTGGGCGTGGTTATTCAGCTGGCTCTAGTTCATCTGGTTCAGGCAATAGGTCGAACAGTTACGGTGCAAAGAACAAAGAGTGTTCCTTCTGTGGTAGAACCAATCACATTGTTGAGAATTGTTATAGAAAACATGGATTTCCTCCTCATTTTGGAAAATCTAATGCTTCAGCCAACAATGCTTCTCAAGATGAAAGGGAAGATGTTGGTGACAATCAAGGTGCTCGTATTAGTGATTTTGGCTTCACAAAGGAACAATGCTCACAGTTATTGCATCTCCTTCAAAGTTCACAATCTGGTAATCAAGGCTCCTCTTCTAATGCTGGTAATCAAGGATCTTCCTCCACTCAAGTCAATATTGCTAGTGGACATGTTACTTCAGGTACAAGTAACTTAGTATGTACTTTGCACAGTTCTAGTCCTGGTAAATGGATTGTTGACTCAGGTGCAAGTGATCACATTTGTTCTTCCTTAGATTACTTCAGCTCATACAAGTCCATCCAACCAGTTACAATTAAATTGCCTAATGGACAAGTTTCCATTGCAAATTATTCTGGTTCAGTGAAACTTTCATCCTTTTTCACTATTTCACATGTTTTGTTTGTCCCTGAGTTCAATTTGAATTTGATCTCAGTCCCTAAACTTTGCCTTGATGACCATTTTATTGTGACTTTTGATAATGATGAATGTTTGATACAGGAAAAGAAGAACTTGAAGATGACTGGTTTGGCTAAGCTCAATGGAGGATTGTATTACTTTAATCAAGACCATGTTCAGCCTAAGTCCACAACCATTGCTTCCTCTCAACTCACTCCTGCTCATGTCATTCCTAAAGAAGCCTTATGGCATTTTAGATTGGGACATTTGTCTAGTATATAAACACTTAGTCAGGCCATATCTCAACCGATGTGGGACTCTTAACACCCCCCCTCACGCCCAGCACTATTGGGCTTGGTGCGTGGATATAAACGGTAGGTGGCACGATAGCGGAAACCTGATAACAGGTGGCCCAACGGATCGGGGAGAGGCTCTGATACCATCTTAGAAATGAGTATTGGGCACTAATCAAGTGGTATATTAAAACTCTCACTTATCCAAATGTTCCTTCACAATTTTTAAAGAAACTCCAAGTCTTGCATCCATTTCTTATAATTTAAGATATTCAACATTTCAATGGAAACATAACTTGAGAAATTCATTTGAATCAAAACCAAATTGGATTAGTATTATCAAAAGAGGCCAATATAATAGTACAATCACCTTTGGGCAGAATGCACCAACTAAGGTCAAAACCTTAGTCAAAACCTCAGATGAGTTAATCAATGAGTATACATTGAACTTTGAAAGTTGTCACCTTTAGGCAGGCAAATTCCTCCGATCAATACATCCTCCAATAACTTCATCTCAAATTAATTTTTAATCGTAACATATAATAATCACCTTTGGGCAGAAAATTACATGTTATAATTAAAACCATTCCTCAAACTACAAAGAAAATCTCATCAATCAATATAAGCGGTCTCACTTTGGTGGTAACGGCCTATACCAACCCACGAAATCTCTTGCATAGGAATCAACAATTAAAAGTTTTCAGATATAACTATATGTCTTTAGTTGGGGAGAGAGATCATTACTATGAAACAGTCAACTCATAAGAAATCATTACTGTGAAACAGTCAACTCAATATAATAAATAAATAATTTATGCAGCGGAATAATATGAGACTTTATTTGAGTATTATTGAGGATATAAAGCAAACAGTCCCGAACTTTTATAAATAGCATAGGACTCCTCAATATAAGTCTCTATAAACATTTATAAATAGTTGACATGTAAAACTCTCCCACTTGATAGAGAATTATAGTTGAAATATAATTCAAAATTTTAAAATATTTAAGCAAATATTCAACTATCTTCTCTATCACACAAAAGACATGTCAAATAATGTCACACTAAATTTAAAATTGTATTTTATCCAGAATAAAACTCTCAAAATATTAAACTTAAAATACTCCCACTCAATAAAGTAAAGTTTTTAAAATTGGAGTATATACGAGAAGTCAATTGATAATTGTAGAGAGTTTATAATTTTAAAAATATTCTGGAAAAACAATAAAACTTTCATATATAATTGCACATTTATTATTTCAAAATGAGTCGATAATATCTTAAAAGAATTTCTCCTTATGCACAATTATATAATAAGTCACAAGAGGATAAATAATTTCATGTAAAATTAAGGCTTTGACAGTGTCATCTCAAACAGCTCACAAATCAACAATAAACCGTTATAATAATCGACTCAATTTATATAAATAAAAGGTGCAAGGATAATTGTTTTCAATTGCCTTAATAATTTGCTCAAAAGAATAATTTCAATAATAGTTTGCAAGTGAGCATGTATATAAAATACAAAGGCAACTTAAAATATTTGGTGTTATAATTATTAATAAATTTGAGCCTAAAATAAATTCTCAATTATAACACTTCAATAAAACTAGAACTTTGACCCATGCACCGCATGAGTCTAATTAGGTGTAATATGTAATAATAAAAAATAAAATACAAAAATTCTAAGAGCATTTTCAATAAGAGTAGTATAGGAAATTTCATGGACTAATTATTCTATATTTGTTTATGTGCTTATTTTATATTTTATATATTTTTTAAATAATTTTGGAACCCCGTCATTTTGTTTACCTATTAAAAAAAATTGCTGATAACTAAAGGTTAAAAAATTGATGATAATTAAAGGTTAAAAAAAATGAAAGACATAATCAAGAACATAAACTTAAGTAGACAACCATAAATAAATAAAAATTGTGATTAATTCCGCCGTTCAAATTTATTGAAAACGGGGTTAACATATTAGGATTGCTAAATTCTTTCATAATTGAAGCACATGATTTAGCGGTTGAAAGATTTTATTGTAAGTAAGGGATGCAGGTTCGATGACAAATCTGTATTTTTTTAATATAAAGGTGTAATAAAAAGAAAGATAAAATGAGAGGGGGAAAAATTTGGTTTAGGGTTAGCTTATGTTAGCAAGCTTATAATATAAGAAATTATTGGTTTTTAATTGTTTAAATTGTGCAATGAAAATTGATGGTGCTTAATTGTCGTATGAAATCATTCCTATGAAAGTTGATGGAGCTTAACACTTTGTGGACATGATTTAAATCACAATTGGTCTGCTAGTGCATATTATATCAATTGATCATCGGTTAATATTAAATCTGCAATGTTAAAATCAAAATAATGAATGTGATTAGTGACATGACCATGGTTGTGTTTGGTTGTATTGCAAAAAAAATTGATTTAGTAGAATTGAGTTTGATAATAACTTTCCAAATTACACGTGATAATAACTTTCCAAATCTCACATGATAATTATTCTCTAAATTTATGATCCGATAGAAAAAAAATATTGATCAGGAAAGACATAAAAATATTTCGTGATAAATAATATAGTCAACAATAATTTTAATATCATATACTTTTAAAATTGATGGTGCTTATCAATTATTGCACATAATTTTAATCATAATTGGTATATTTGCCATAGTGGTTGGAAATATTGCCACCCATTGAAGGATTGCAGGTTCGAATTCTAGTCAAGACAAAATTGTATTATTTTTTAATAAAAATTGCAAGATAAAATGGAGGGAAAATAGAGAAAACAAATTAGGGTTTAGGATTTGCTTGTGTATACAAGCTTATAATATAAAAGATATTTCACATTACTGTTACTACTACAAAAAGGATTTTCACAAATAATCACAAATACTATTTTAGGCTCAAATCATGAGAATCCATAATTTATAATCATATACAATTCTCACGTTAATCACCAATATAGAAATTTCTCAAAACAAAATCAAAAATATATTTATCAAAACAATCAAATATTCTTGTACCGAATATATAGAGATAGTATTTATGTGAAACCATAATTTTATTCCATGAATAAAATAAACCATCAAATTAGATGATTATTGAATAAAATTAATTCCTTAATATGACACGTAAAGGTGGGATAATATAAAGGGAGATTCTATGATGCATTCCTTATTTTGGACTGTTTTGGTGCAGTTCTAATTTGACCAATGATAATGCACCGTTGACCCACTTTAAGTTATATGCTACAAACCAGTTATATGGTACTTACCATGAGTCTTTATATCTATTAATATTTCAACTAAGTCCCTAACATATTAAAAGTTACATAATTGACCAATATTTATATTAATTAAGTCCCAAACATATTAACCAATTAGATTTGTTTCCTTTCTCTTCTTTATTCAATATCTTTGTGACCGATAAACCTGATGTAATTTCTTCTGTGTATGAATGGCAGCAGCATAGAAGTTTATGACTTTTGTAATGTTATTTTTTTTTACGGTAAGAAAAAGAAAACATAATCTTCTACCAAAAAAACAACAAAACATAATCAAATTAATGGATTTGATTCATCTAAATCGTTAATATTTGTGGGATGGTGAAATCAATCATCGTCGGTGGTGGCCAAGGATCTCATTGTCATCTCGTTTTCATGTTTTGAAAATTTTAATTTTAGGTTTTTTGTTTTAGACAATTTGAATCAAAATTAAAATCATAAATGTATTGTAAATGGTTTTTGTGAAGTTTCCGTATAATTAATTGTTATTTTTGACGTTTAAATCAACCTGAAACCGTCGGGTTTCATGCTGGTTTCGCGGGTCTGAAACCGGGTCGAAGTGACCCGGTTGAAGGTTGAAGATGATGATTCATCTAACATATTAATATTAACGACTGCGTTTATATATATTTAAAATCACGCTACAAATAACAGAACATGTTCCGTGGCGTGGTGGTTATTTTTATTTTCAGTTACAACCATAATGTGGTTTCGATTCCCCCAAGCAACATTTTGTGAATATTTATTTTTTAAACAGCCTTGAAAATAAATACAGATAAAAATAAAAACTGACTTTCGCATAAGTGAGTTTTGAACCAAGGACCTGACATATTTATTAAAACAAGTCTCAACCACTTGGCTATGCATGTCTATTATTAAATATTCACTCTGTAAATAAATTTATGTTTATCTCTAATATTTGTAATTTTAATTATATTACTATATGGATTAAAATTAATTGTTTGCTATTTATGCAATTTAATTAATCTAAATTAAATGTCAACATGATTTATATAATTTTAATTAATTGAAGAGTAGTCACATTATCTTTAATTAAGTAAAATTATTTTAAAACACTATTAACTCAAGTTTTTGACAAATTTTTATATTTTTTGGAAAAAGACTGAGGGTTATACTATGGTTGAAAATAAAATATAATACACTGAGGAGTACAATTTTAAAATCAAATATAATTTCACTTATGCATTATTAAAGCTAGTCATTTTTATTGATAGTTATCCTCCGGTTCAACTAAAACACTAAATTTCATAGTATATTTTTATTGATAGTCATTGTATTTTTTATAATCTACCTCGGTACGTTGTGATGGGGAGGCTGTTTGTGTTAATATATATCATTTTAGCTTCTTCAAAAAAAAATATTTTATTATATAAAAAAAAAAACAAACAAACAGATTGAACTAAATTTATATATATCTCTCAACAAAATCTATGGTAATTTGTATCCCTATATTTTCTCACATAATCTACCAAACAACAATACCTTCCTCTTTATCCTCGTCAAACAAACAAACAAATCTCTAACAAATAATCTCAACTTAATCCAATAGGGTTTTAATCATATTATTATTATTATTATTACTAGTTTAAAGACCCGTGCATTCGCACGGGTCCATTGACTTTAATTCAATATTTAAGTTTATCATTATATTAATGTAGAAAATATATTTATAATAAAATATTTTAATTTGTTATAAAATATTGTTAAATATAAGTGAAACAATTGTGTTATCTTTTGTAAAATTTATTTATCCAATATTTTTTGTAAAACTTATTTATCCAATTTTTTGTGTTTCAATGATAAATAATGGTCCCATATATGTTTTTTAATCGAAAATTTGATAGTAATTAACTTTATTTTATTATTATTAATAGTTAGTAGTAATATTTTTTTTATATTTTATTTTTGATGAAAAATATTGTTTTGATGAAAAATATTGTTATGTTTTATTTTTAATATAATTATTGTTTATGTTTCTATTTCTATATTCCTACTTTTATGTATTCAACTTATTTTTTCTATATTATTTCCATAATTGATTGGTATTGAATAAACTTACTATTATCTTTTTATTGTTTTTTTTTCCTATTTTTATGCATAGATTCCTATATAATATTTTCTTGCACTCATCTCATTTTTTCTATATTTTTTTTTTGTATTTATCATATATTCTTTTTATATATTTTTCTAGTGAAATTATAATGAGTGATATAAAACTTGTAACGTGATTAAAAGATTAGTAACTTTGGTGGTAATCGATTTTAATATATTATTAGTAATTAGTAATAGATTATTATATTTAATCATATATTATTATTTTCATCTTGTATCTCGGTATTTTATATCTACTTCTAATAATATAATAAAATTAATTACTATCAAAGTTACTAATTTACCCTTAGTAGGTTTAACCATATTCCAACATTGTAATTTAACTAAAAAAAATATAAAAAGAATAAAAAAAGAATATAAAATAAATACAATAAAAATATGATATGATTAAAATAACCATATTCCAAGTTTTATATCATTCATTGTAATTTTACTAAAAAAAATTAAAAAATATAGAAAGAATATAAGATAAATACAATAAAAAGATGATATGCTTAAAAATATGAATAAAAACATATTATAAATAGAAACAAAACAAAAATAATAACAATAAAACGAAAAAAAATAAAATATAATTTATTCATTGAATCACTTTTCTTCTCTCTCTTTTTAATTTTTTTCTCTTTATGATTTATCAATCATTAAATAAAAAAAAAATAACATGCGTAAAAATATTTGAGAGGATCCAAATCTAATCTAACCACATTGTTATAAATAAAAAATTATTTGGTGATAATGTTAGATGTGTTAAGGGTAAATTTTTAAATCAACCACTAGTATTTGACGGAAAATTATACTCTGGTTTAATTGAAGCACTATTAACCCTAGTATTTGACTAAGGTTATAATCTGGTTCAACTAAAGTACTATTAATCCTAGTATTTGATCAAGGGTTTTATTTCGGTTGAAGTTAATAAAGATTTAAAAATTATAAAAATATCTTCAATTTTAAAAATAAAGTATAATTTGACTTAATATTATACATCGATTCAACTAAAGCAGTGTTAATCTTAGTATTTGACCAAAGATTATACTCTGGTTCAACTAAAGTATTATTAACCCTAGTCTTTTAACTTTTAATTTTTTGAAATATTAAAATTATATTTTAATTAATTAATTAACTAAATTATTCTAAATATTCCTAATCAAATTTCTAATTTTTTATTTAAAAATATACATGGGACTATTTATTCGTGACGAATAGATAAAAAATTGGATAATTTATCATTAATAATTATAAGCACATTTATTCATTTAATAAGTTTTACAAAAAATAGTACAATTGTTTATATTTTAACAATTTTTTGACGAAATTTTAACAATATTATATAACAAGTGTTTAAATATTTTATTCTAAATAAGTTTTCTACCATAATATAAATGACAGACTTAAATATCGAATAAAATTCAATGACCCGTACGAATGCACGGGTCTTTAAACTAAGTTTTAAGAAAATCAATAACTTCAAACATAGTATAACCATGACTCAAAGATTAGGGTTAATAGTAACTAGTTAAAATGAAGTATAACCTCAAGTCAAAGATTAAGGTTAATTTTTATTGAATTGGAGTATAATTTTTAATTGAACCGGAGCATAATCTTAAATTTGACATTTAAAATAGAATAATTAAATTATTATAATGACAATTATTACAGCTTGATGACACGAAATATATTAATAGGTAGTACAATAATTAAGGGAAGCTGCAAGATGTACAGGATGCCGGTTCGAATCAGCTCTATGCCAATGTTGCTAATTTTCTGCGTTTTTAAGGATGTTTTTTATTTTAAACAAAAATATTTTACAAAAAGTTGGAACAGGGTTCGAACCCACGACGTAACACCACGAGATGTAACCATATGCCGCCTGGACGGATGAATCATTTGTTAATATGAATGCGTTATGTTATATTTATTAGAAAGTCGTGATAAAAATATATTAATTTAATCTTCATCTTCAACCTTCAACCGGGTCAATTCGACCCGGTTCCAGACCCACGTTTTTCAGAGTATGACCCGACGATTTTAGGTAATTTAAACGTCGAAAATAACAACTAGTTGTCCAGAAAAAACCACAAAACCATTTGCAATACATTTATGATTTTAATTTTGATTGAAATGGTCTAAAACAAAATACCTAAACTTTAGAAACTTGAAAACAAGATCTTGCCACCACAAATACTATTCGATGTAGATGAATCAAATCCATTAATACTACCCGATTTCATTACTCGATTTCTTTCAAATCTTATGAGTTTAATTAAATTTTCCGGAAACAATGAATCTCGAGATTAAAATTTTGAGTTTGAAATCTTATGGGTTTAAGATTTTATGGTATTATACACAGCAAAGTTGAAATAGAAAGGAATGGTACACAGCAAAGTAGTTCTTCATACGTGTTTTGGTTTTGATTTATTTTGATTATAATTATAATGTAATATTAACTTAATGAGGGATTGATATGCAATAAATAAAAGTTTCATAGGATTCACCGTAGACTAGTGCTGATGTGGAATTAATTAGTATTTTATTGGTCAATTAAAAGGACTGCACCAAAACAGTCCAAATAAAAAATGCACTGTAGAATTTTCCTAATCTTATAGGTCAAACTGAATTCATGATTCAGGGAGACACAAATATATATTAACCGAAAAATTATAGGGTCTTTTCGGAAATAAATCGCAAACCGCAGCATATATTTATATGGAAGTTTTATAGGGAGTACTTGCATAACAAGATTAACCTGAACATTAAAATGAACACTGTACCCTTTTTTTTTTATTATTATTATTTTTTTATGCATCTAGCAAATATCGACCATAATCAAAACATTCAGATTATAAAGTAATTTACTCCAAATAATTTTGGATTATGGTTCCCACATATAGATCAAAATTGTAGCCTATCAAACATATTCACAATTGAAAATATCTTTTCCGTGTTGATGAGTTCTCATATGATTCTTTTAAAGAAAAAACGTAATAACATGTCCAAGGCTTTTAACTATGTGATCCATGTATAACCACCGCCGGCCCTAAAACTCTTTTTGATTTTCTTCTTCTTCTCTCACCTATAGAGGGGTGGTTTTAGGTCAATTTTTGACCTAAAATCACCCCTTTACATTTTTTTTTTCTTGCTTTTTAATACAAATAAGTGATTTTCACATAGTTTAAGTTTTATAGTTTTGTTTTCATCTTTGCGATTTTATCCTTTGTTTTGATTTTCAGTATTGTTGTTCCGTCTTAGTGCGGAGTATTGTTGTCCCGTCTTAGTGCGGAGTATTGTTGTCCCGTCTTTGTGCGGTGTTCATTTGTTTCAGGTTTGAAGATTAAGGTTGATTCAGTGCAGATCCAATCAATGACTTTTGTACCATCAACGCTACAGATCCGGCGACATGAATGTTCCGGAAACTTCAATATAGTCAAATATGTAGGCTTTTGCAATATGCCGTTTGATGCTATTAACACGGATGCTGTGAGTTTGTTCGCAGATTCATCCTTTTTGTTTTTAGCGATTTTGATTTGTATTGCATCGATGTACTCTTATCAATTTGAATGAATGAATATCTTTTATTTAGTCAAAAAAAAAAAAAAACTATGTGATCCATGTTTTGATCTTAATTAATTGGTTTCAAATAAAATATAAATTCGAATTAAGCACATGACCAATTAAGCAAAACCTTAATTCTATCATGCTAAATTGAAACCAAAACTTCAACCCACTGATATAGAATTGAAAACGGAATCAAGAAAATAACAAAATTTTATTGGCTGTATTTTCCAAACCATGATTCATTCTCAATAGATATGACAACCGAAACTATGCTTAATTTCAAACACAGTCGCCGCACACTAGCACATATCAAACATGTTATAAAACCAAAGTATGATTAATTTCAATTCACATAGAGGAATTGGCTATGATTCACGTATAAAAATTAGGGTTCTAAATCATATAATAAGGCTCTGATACCACATGTAATAATTAACAATTTAGAGATCGATATATTATATGAAATTAGAACACACTTACTTGAATCGACAATCATGTTTACCGGAATAGCCGATATCGGAATCACCAATATATTAGACAAGGTCTTCCTTTGCCTATCACTTGCTCCGGTCTTTGAGGTCTTTGATGGGTAAAACCACAAATGAGCTTACTGTGTTTGTACGTGACGGCAAAGGGGACCTAGCCAATCTTATATAAGATCACAACCCTAGTACCACCCATCATGGACTCTAGAGTTGGGCCTACACTTTGTTTCTACACAAATCGGAATTAGTGTTCAAGCCCATTATTATTGATCACAATTATCGGGCTTAAGCATCATCAAATGGATCACAACAACATCAACCCGTTTTTATTAAAATCAAAAGCCACAATTGATTGCAGCCCACAAAATATATTCTAACAAAAAATTAAATGACAAAATTTGCGTTAATAATTTCATGACAAAATTTGCTAATTGAAGGCATTCAATTTTTTTTAATACTACATCATTTTGATGTATTTAAAGACTACTTTGTAACAAAAAAAAAAAGACTACAGCCTCACATGAACCAACAACGGTAAGGATGTAGGGGTGGCAATTGGCCTTATATCCAAAGGGTACCCGTAAAAAATATTCATAATGGGTAAGGTAAAAATCCGCATTTTGGGTATGGGGACGGATATGAGTAATTACCCGCAAAAATGATCAGATATGAGTGTGGGTACGAGTACCTTAATACCCACCCCGCCCCATACCTAGGGGTGTGCAAAAAATTTGGTTATCCTTAACCAAATTACTAACCAATCCATATCCAATTTTAGTTTGCAAAATCCATTTAAAAAAAAACCACACCACTCCAATAAAAAAACACCAATTATAAACCATAACCACATTTTGTAATTTGGTTTGTAATTGGTTTGAAAATTTAGGCCCAATAGCTAATTCATGCACAATCTTCAATTTTTTAAAATTCTTTATTATATAATAAAATAATTAATTAAAAGAGGGGGTGGAGGACCGGTGGTCAACCGGTGGTCAACGCCGGACCACCGGCGGCCGGCGCGGCGGCGCTCCGACCGGCACGGCGGCAGACAGCAGTTTTCCAGCGGACCTCCGACGACTTTCACGGCGGCCGGTGGTGGTGCTCCGGCGGTCGGTTGTGGTGCTCCGGCGGCCGGCCACCACCAACCACCCATACTATTTTATTATTATTTTATTTTAAAAATCAGATTTTTAATAATTATTTTAAAAATAATTAAAAAAATCAGTTTTTAATGTTTTTAGTTTTTAAAAATAATAAAAAAATTCAGTTTTTTTTAAAATAATTAAAAAATCAGTTTTTAATGTTTTTAGTTTTTCAAAAATTTAGTATTTTAATTTTTTTCCTATTTATTAGTTTTTTTTGTATTTAAAAATCAGATTTTTTAATTTTAAAAATTACTCTTTTTTTAAATAATAAAAAATATTTTTAAAACAATATAAAAAACAAGTTTTCGGCTAAGTAAAAAATAATTTGGGTTTAAAAAAAATATTTTGTGGGTTGATTATAAACCAATTCAATCATAAAATTAATGAAAAATTATGTTTTTAAAATAATTAATAAATCTATTTTTTTTAATCAACTAATAAAAAAAATTAGTTTAAGTAAAAAACCTATTTAAAATTGGATCATGTGAATAACTTAAATTTTATTACAAACCGGTTATAAATTGGTTCGATCCGGTTAATAACCAAATCCAAATTAGTTTTAAAAAATAACTGGTTTGTTATTGAAATGATTTTGGTTTAGAACCAAAACCATCAATTAGGTGTGGTGTGGTGTGGTGTGGTTTCCGAACCATGCACACCCCTACCCATACCCATATAGTATATATTTATTTATTTTATTATATATAATATATGTATATTAAAACCCACTTGGGGTTGGTCGAGTGGTGTTGGCTTGGGCCCTTGGAGCATGCTCCTCTCAAGGTCTCAGGTTCGATTCCCACTTGTGCCAATTTTGGTAGGCTAAGTCCATACAGAGCAAAAAAAACTCTGGCTTTAAATGGGGCCCTCGCAAGTGGGCGGTGGGATTGGTCTCATTCGATTAGTCGGTCCTAAGGCCGGATACCAAGTTTTCAAAAAAATATATGTATATTAATTTTAAAAAAATACAACACTATAAAACTATTACACATTTTTAATAAAAATGTTTATTTATGATATAGCGCAAACACAATATGAGTATGTCAATAAGGATATGAACTTTCACACGAGATTAGTAATAATTTTGTTTATAATTTTCATAAGTCAACACTAAAATCTTTGAATTTTTATTAATTCTATTAAAATGATACTATATTTTATAATTGATCGATTTATTTTTAGCAAAAATGCGGGTAACCGGTACGGATATGAATACTTGAATACCCATGGGGTATGAGCATGGATACAAAGATTCTTACCCACGCGAGTATGAGGATAAGTACGAGTATTTTTTCAAACTACGGGTATGAGGATGAGTACTATAGTACCCTACCCATACCCTACCCATTGTCTTCCCTATAAGATGGGTTAATCCCCTCGGTACTGTCAATTTTTTGCCCTGAATTATGTATGCTCGTTTCCATTTTCTGGGTACATACAAGTACAACTTGGTCATTCCCTTTCCTTTCACCCCTTTCATGATTTTTTATTTTTTTTTTTTGACAAATTTCATGATATTTTTTGACTCATCACTTGTTTCATAATAAAACCATATTAAATTCAACATATGTCTGGTCCTTCATTTTTGTCATGCATGAAACATAATTAATTGTAGTCGAAGTTGTTTTAGTTTGATGAATTATTTATAAATGATCTTTTGGTTTGATAATTGATTTTGTGTATCCACTTCAATAGTAGAATTTTATTTTATGGTTCTATGTAATATTGATTTTTCTATTTTTGTAGAAACATTTTTAAAAGAGTAAAAATGGAATTATAAAAGTTTAACTCATCAAACTTTGTTCCGTTACATTGTAAAGTATCCAAATAATGAAATGAAATATCTGTTTCATTCCATTCTGTTCCACTCTATTTCATTATGTTTTTTTTCACTCCGCTCCATTATTGTCCATCAATCCAAACATAGTTTTAAGATGACATAAACTAAAGAAAGTAATTGAGAGGAAACAAACACTTCAAAATTAGAAAGGGAAAACAGACATGCATCAAATCAAAGAGGAACTTATACATGAGCACTAAACAAGTCTCGAAAAAATGACTAGAGAGCCTTTTATCACCATAAATTTTATAGAAAAGTATAATTTATTTTGTGTTTGTTTATCGTAATAAAAATCACTTTTAAAATAAAATAATCTTTAGTATATTTGGATACAATCCATGAAAATGACTTTTTTCAATTAGAAACTAACTTTTTTCTTTTAACATTTATTTTCTCTCTCCTCTAAAATCAAAATCTAGGCTAATGCTACAGTGGACCACCTTTACAAGTGGTCCACCGTGGACAAGTGATCTACCGAATATGAATTTTACGAAATTTACTGTTGGATTGAAAGTTTATATCGTATATATCATCCATAAATTTTTTAATTTTTTTTTTGAAAATAATTTGATATGTTATTGAGACCCATCAAGATTTATGTGATTTAATAAACCGTTAATCTTGATGTGTCACAATAACATATCAAATGATTTTTAATTTTTCTAAATTTTTCTATGGATAATCTATATGATACTCGCTCCGTACCACAATATATGTCACTTTGAACAAAAAATTTGTACCAAATTATATGTCGTTTTACAATATCAATAAAACATTGGATGATATTTTTCCTATTATACCCTTACTTTTTTATTACTCTCTCTTCTTTCAATTATTCAATTTATCTTTCTCATACAATTAATAAATGATAATTTTGTAAATTAACTCAAAATTTCTCTTTTCCATGCAAAGTGACATATATTAAAGTGTCAAAGTGACATATATTATGGTACGGAGGGAGTATAAACTTTCAATCCAACTATGTATTTTGTAAAATTTGTATTCGTTATAATGTTATTTATGAGTGAGACCATGATGCTTAGAATTTACCTCAAAATTAATCCTATTATTTGAGGTTTGAGCTTTCTCATTTTTACCTGTTTCCTGAACCGTCAACCCTTCACCATCTCCAAAACCCCAGCAAAACCAGCGAACAACCAGTTTCCCACACCACACCATCAATGGCTGACAAAAAACGCAAACGAACTGAACCAACCGAGGAAATACTACCATTCAAGAACAAACTGAAACCAGATTCAGTCATACTAGAAATCTTAAAACAATTGAAAACTTCGACCGCATCTTCTTCTGGAACCAAAACCCTAACCCTCCAAGAACTCTCCCTCCCCTTCCAATGCCGTGAAGTAGCGGACCTCTCCCTCTCCTCCGTTCAATCCAACATCGAGTCCGTTGCTCTCAAGATCGCCCACTCCATTCTCTCCTGCAATGGCTTCGCCTTCGATGTTCCTTCTCGTTCCTCCGCTAACCAGCACTACGTCCCTGAACTCGATCGCATCGTTCTCAAGGATAAATCGTCTCTTCGTCCTTTTGCCAACGTCTCAACTGTTCGTAAAACCACAATTACTGCTCGAATCCTCGAGCTTATTCACCAGCTTTGCCTCAAAGGGATACATGTTACTAAGCGTGATCTCTTCTACACTGATGTTAAGCTCTTCCAGGATCAGGTTTCATTCTCATCTTTTAAACTAAATTCTTTTTCCTTGATTAGATGTTTGAAGACCATATTATGAAGCTGTTTAGTCTATTTGATTTTATATTAGATGATTGATTGAACATACTCTACAAATGGATATCCACAAATAGACGGTGTGATAGATAATTTAAGTGATTGACTATAACCGCGTATGTTGGTGTCACGCCGTTGTTCATGTGTGTTCAACACCAACATGTGTCGAGTATCATGTGTGTTCAACACCAACACGTTTTGACACAGGATACACCTTCGATTGAAGTGCCTTGAAAAAATGGAAGTGATTGACTATAACCATGTGTCGGTAATTAGTCTATGGCGGCACCAAGGCTACCGACACATCTTGGTATCATTCTGTTCAATGCTGACAGGGTTTGGACACCAGTCAGACCTGCGATCTAAGTTTCAGTGCTTAATAGAGCATACTAGATAAAATGAAAATGATGAATAGTTTGGTATTTGATGAAATAGGCTCTCCTGATCATATTTCTTCTAACAATATAAACAATAACAAATTACTATGGTTTTATTCTGTTGCTTTTTAGTAATCATAAATGACCTTAACTGTCTCCAATTTAATTATATAATTAAAGTCTAACTTCTTTGTGATGAATCAGATGCAATCTGACACGGTTCTGGATGATGTTTCATGCATGTTGGGCTGCACACGTTCGAGCCTCAACGTTGTTGCTGCGGAGAAAGGAGTGGTTGTGGGAAGGTTGATTTTCAGTGACAATGGAGATATGATTGACTGCACCAAAATGGGTATGGGGGGGAAGGCGATTCCGCCTAATATAGATCGAGTTGGGGACATGCAGAGTGATGCTCTGTTCATTCTCTTGGTGGAGAAGGATGCTGCTTATATGCGGTTGGCTGAAGATAGGTTCTACAACCGGTTTCCTTGTATAATCGTGACAGCGAAGGGGCAACCTGATGTTTCCACGAGGCTCTTCTTGCGGAAAATGAAGACTGAGTTGAAGCTTCCAGTGCTGGCACTTGTTGACAGTGATCCTTATGGATTGAAGATTCTATCGGTTTATGGGTGTGGGTCAAAAAACATGTCTTATGACAGTTCTCACTTAACTACCCCTGATATAAAATGGCTAGGGATTAGGCCTAGTGATTTGGACAAGTACAAGATACCCGAGCAGTGTAGATTGCCCATGACCGAGCAGGATATAAAGACCGGAAAGGACATGTTGGAGGAGGATTTTGTCAAGAAGAATCCTGGTTGGGTTGAGGAATTGACATTGATGGTTAAAACTAAGCAGAAGGCTGAGATACAGGCTTTGAGCACATTTGGTTTTCAATATCTCTCTGAAGTTTATTTGCCCTTGAAATTGCAGCAGCAGGATTGGCTGTGATAATGTAATGTTTTGAGAATTTAGGTGTTGATTGTTTCATTCATGTCTCATTAGCTTAGTGTTGTACTGTCTGTACCAACAATTTACAGTGAAATTTGGATGAATTTCTAGTTATCACCCATTGAAAAATTGTTCAGTATCTTCCATTTCAAACTGTGTTTACAATCATTTGTCTTGTGGTTTTCTTTTTATCAATGCATCAGTAAATGTGGGATCAAGTTAAAACAAATTCCAAAATCTAGGTGTTTTTGGAATGATTGAATTTTTCTTTATTTTGCTTATAATTCTGAACTGAAAGTGCTATAATTCTATAGCAGTTGTGTTTGATGAGTGCTTGACTGCTGGTTCATGTGCAACTCTGAAAAAGAAATTATAAAACTAATGGTCCTGCCATATACTGAGATAACCCCCAACATTTTTTTGTTGTAGTGAATGGGTTATTTATCCAAAGTTATCTGATTTTGGTTTTTCTATATGGTGCCTCTGAAAATAAACATTGATTTGCTTTTCATTTTGTGAAAACTTCTAGCAGGTGGCAAAAAGGGATGATGTCATGTTTGATAGAAATCTTATGAACTAAACTACAAGCATTTTCTTTCTTTCTTTGATATTCGACTAACACTGAACATCACGATTTCAACAATAAATCTTTCTACAACAAACGAATTGGTAGTGGTGAGGTTTTCAGCCATTGAGAACGAAATCGATGAATAGAGCGAGCAAAATCGATGTGACATGATGAATAGAGTGAGCGAAATTGAGTGAGATGGTGAACAGATTCATGAACAGGTGGTGATGAAAGACGATGAAGCTTTCTAAATTGGAGATTCTGAATTTTCAAAAAAAATAATTTTGGGAGATTCTGAGAATTGGGGGAAAAAAAGAAATATTGCTTCTAACACGAGGGAGCTATCAAATCCCTCACCGGTGAGGCACTTAAAAAATACCGTTAGATCAAATGGATGGTTATGATTTTTTTTAAAAAAAAGGAGAACACCTATAGATATCTACATTCAATTTTACCCTCAATATTATTCCTAATTTCGTATAACATGTTTCATATGAGTTTCTTTTTCATCGATCTGCAGATTCACAACAAAAACAAGTCTTCATCAACATCTGCAATCATAGCCATCTCCTTTAACAAAACCCTAATTTCAACACTCTGGCCCTCTTCTTCATCTTCCACCAATTCCCAAAACTTGTTAAACCGTAAATCCCAAATTGAACCCAAAAATTAAAGGATTGTTATCATTGTCGAAGGTTTGAAGGAGGTAGGTATTTTCCCTTTTCTTATAGCCATTTCCCCCATTTATTTTTCTGTTGTCATGCCTTTTACATTTTGGATTTTTCTTACTTCATGTATGAATATGATGCAACGTCTAACATTGGAGTTCCTGAATTTGTCGGTCAATTTAGGAAATGCATGTTGAGGGACTATGACCTGGGTGAGTTTCGACGCAAGTGGACTGAAATTGTTGACACATTTGGGTTGCATGAAAACAAGTGGGCATATATGAGCTGTAGCCCACATCTTTCTCTTTGCAAAAAGATGGAATCATTTGGCCTCCCATGCGAGCATATTATTGCAGTATTGATTTTCTTAGATGTTGCAGAATTGCCAAATACTTTGGTAGCAGCTAGGTGGACAAAGAATGCAAAGGAAGCAATATGTAGCATAAATAAGAATCTTCCGAAATATTGGGATTCACATAAGTCGTCTAGATATAGTGCTCTTATGATTTCAATTATCATATGGAACAGGCTGCTGCTAATATTCATAAGATGGAAACAAAGAGGGGCTTACATGATGATGGTGGAGCCACAAATTCAGGTCAAACTGACCATGAGATATTGAGGGATCCTGCTCCAGTTAGAAGTAAAGGATGTGCCGGTGTATCTTCGTCATCTACTCGGAAGAAAAGGAAGCCGGGTCAGTGTACTGTTTGTAAAGAGTATGGGCATAATAAGCAAACATGTGAAATACGTCGACATCGTGCTAACAAGACACATTCGGCAGATGCAGATCGTCACAACAATGACTTCAGTGATGACTCTGTAAGTAACCTTTTTAATTTTCTTATGTAATGGTATTGTTATATCCCACTGTTATAATTATTCATGGTACTTGCAGTTGCATAATGATCTTGACTGAATTGTAAAAGTGCATCAGCGAAAGAAGTATGGAAAGGGATGCAACTTGTAAGGTAAACATGTAGTTAGTAATTAGTTGGATGTATAATGAGTATAAATTAGATGCCTAAACATTGATATGTGGGGTCTGTATAGCTGAAGAGTATATTTTCTTTGAATTTGGTATTTTATATAGACACGATTACCTTTTTCTTTATACTTTGTGCATTGATCTATGTTATGTTAGTAAACTAGTCATGCTTCAGCATGTCAGTACTTGGTCATAGTTAGTAACATAAATAGTAGTAGTTCCCAAAATTTCAGCCCTGTTATGAAAATAGATCAAGCATTTAGTATAGATTTTGTTCATAACCTCATGTTATTCAGTTAGGAAATGATTTTCAAAGTACACTATGTACTATGTAGACCACAAATTTCTGATTCATTATATTTATAAATGATATTGGTAGTTAAGAAATGAAAATGCATTCTTCCTAGCTTGCCTCCCGTCTTTTCTCTATCAAATTATTCACTTCATGAGTTTTCTATCTTCTGTCGAAAATTTCAAATGAACATAAATTTTAGATAATTAAAACTGATAATTTAAAGTAAACTGAACCTAAGATTTCAAATTATTTGATTTGGCGTACTTATCTTTTGTATGTGTCGTGCTATTTCAACTGACACTAAAACACATGAACTAATCATTGCAGGTTAACACAATTTCCAGAGGAAGGATTATGATTTAGATTGGTTTGTAAATACTCTGATTTCTAAGTACTTTAACTTTGGTTAACATCGAAGTTCCAAGGGAAGATTTTATGTACTTTCTGTTACATGTAGAATGAGTTTCAAAAGTTTTGTTGTCTTCTTGATCCAATAAGGTTCATTGTTTTATTTCATTGTTCTATTCAGGAGAATATCTTATCCGCTTCTTAGATATACTATCCTTTCATAAAAAATTAAATGCAAGGTCAATCCTTGAAAGAAATCTTCACGGCTACTGTTTTAGGTGAGAATTTTAACTGTTTGTATGTGCAGATTGGATGTATTCTTTTGACAGCCCAACACTGTTGTTTGACATTATGCTGAAAGAGTATCAGCATCATGATCATCTACTTTCATTTTGAGAAAAAACGGTAGTGGAAAGCCAACTAATTCAATGTCAATTGTAGCAAATATATCCTACAAAACGGCTGTTAACTTATCAATTGTGTCATCCCTTCTTTTCTGTGTGTGTGTAGAAGTTCCCTAATTATATAAGATTATACAATAGTTTAGTTATTAGTTTTAAAGCACATTTCTTGAGCTAAGAAAAATTGGTTTCACATAACAAGGTATATAAGAAACTTCACAAGAGTCAATATTGATTATGTCAAATGTTTCAAATTAGTATGTAATCCAAAAATACACAGTTTTAGTAATAAATACATTTGTGAAAGAACTAGCAATTATGGGGAACAAATTTACATCACAAGCCTCTTCCAAAAGAGAGCTGCTATATACAACGAAAATGTTTTCGCAAATGTATCACGAATCCACTTTCAATTCGATTAATTAGTGTATCATTATGTCAATTTTAAGAAGATTTTTTTTTTCAATTAATTATTTACTCAAAAAAAAAATATTAGGACTGAAAATGAACCAACCATTTCAAACTCGACTCAATAAATTGAACATGAAAAAATTAAGACTTGAACTTGATTCCTCATTGATTAAGTAACCTCACAATTCTAGCAAGAACAATTATTATGGCAAACAATTTAACCATGGCAAAAAATTTAGCATGCATTTCTCATAAGAATAAACATGATTACAAGTTATTAGTAATGCATGTCTACTTACGATTTTTTGTTAAAATATAAAATAAAAAAAAATAAAGAAAAGAAAAAGGGTGCTGCTACTAGGTGTAGAACACACAACCTTGCAATTCCACATCAGTGTCTTAACCACTTAACATAATTGCTAGTTCTTTCAATTCTTTGTATTTTAGAATTAAGTGTTCAAGTCTTAAGTGGTTTGTATTGTCATCTATTCTATCTTAAATTCTTTTAAGTTAGAAGTCTCTTGCTCATATTCCTTTCCGTATTAAAATATGGGTCTTGCTAACCAGTGTCCCCGGGACACTAGTTAAGGAACCAAAAGAAGAAATAAAATAAAAGTTGTGCATGGAAAACATCAAAATATAGACTTTTGTTGTATTGACTACACAATTTCCAAGTAAAACTTTCTAAATTTGAATCCTTAACAAGTGCCCCTGGGGCACTATTTAGCATTTAAAATATTTATATCTTTGTTTTATCATTACATATTACGGTTGATTAAACTCGTGCACCGCACGGGTCGAAGTTCTAGTTTTATGTGAATGAGTAGTTATTTTTGTGAGTGAATAGTTTTTTAATTAAAAAAATAAAGAAATTAAAATAATAAGGATAACATTTTGAGTATGAGGTTTCAGCCAAAGCAGCAGTTAGATTCGAAGAACAGTTTGGTTCGAAAGGCAGTTATTCGCCTGAGGCTGAGAAGAGATCGTGGGTTTATGCACTTTGGATAGCTGATGAAGCACGTTTGTAGGCAGTTATTTATTTCTATGTCTATAAATATAAGTTTCTTTAGTTGAAATAAGGGTCACAATTCAGATACAGAAAATTCACAAAACCTGAAGTATCCATGCGTTTGAGAGAAAAAGGTGCACTGAAGAAAATGTATGTATTTGTGAACCATTTCTTTTTATTGTAAAACTTTTACATTCCAATGCAATTTTAATCTTTCTATTGCAATTTATCTCTTAAAGTTTTTAAATGGTTCTCTCATTCGAGTGAACTTCTGTTTCATTTTATATTTTCTTTGCAATTTACGCTTTCAAAACTTTTTTCAATTGTTTTTATTTAAATTTTTTCCTGCATTTAATCTTGTCAAATGCAATAAATATTTATTTCAATGATGAACATTAAATCTTTTTCATGATAAATGCACAAAACATGTCCTAGGATTTACTAGTTGGTCATACTCCCTCTGTTCTTTTTTACTTGTCGTTTTAGAGTAGTAACACCAAATTAACAAAGTGTAATTTTGCACCTGATCTTCCTATTATACCCTTATTTTAATTCACCAATATTTTTTTTTTTTGCAAATAGTTTCTCTTTCGAATAAATTTAATATATTATGTAAAAAAAACAAAAAAATAATATGTTAGTGGACCTGTAAAAAAGGGTCGGGCTATCGGGCCGGCCCATTAGCCCTACATTTTTACACGGTCCGGGCTTCATAAAAAGGGGGCCGGGCCTTATCGGGTCAGACTTTTCAAGGACCGTCATGGGCCGGCCCACGGGGTTTTGGGTCAGCCCCTTAAAGAATTACAAAAATATTTAAAAAAATTCTATAATCTTTTTATGGTTATATTTTGGTCCTATTTTTATGCATAAATTCATATATAATCTTTTTTATTATTTTTGTCGTTTTATTGTTATTATTTGTGTTTTGTTCTTATCTATAATCTGTTTTTTTGCTATTTTTAAGCATATCATCTTTTTATTGTATTTATCTTATATTCTTTCTATATTTTTTTTTTTTTTGTGAAATTACAATGAAGATATAAAACTTGGAATATGGTTATTTTAAGCATATCATCTTTTTATTGTATTTATTTTATATTCTTTTTTTTTTTTTTGTGAAATTACAATGAAAGATATATAAAAGTTGGATTTTTTTTTTCCACCACCAGTTTAATCTGGTTCGGAGGTCAGTTCTGACATCAAGTGGTTCCAGCCTCCTCCCGATCGCAGTTGTGGTGGATCGAACCATGGTCCTTCCTACCAAGTTCAACGCCACCACAGAATCAACTAACGATTGGTATAAAACTTGGAATATGGTTAAATCTACTAAGGATAAATTAGTAACTTTGGTAGTAATTTATATTCAAAATAGAAATAAAATACCGAGATACGAGGTGGAAATCTATACCTATATATAAAGAGGATAAAAAAATTTGGTGTGAACTTTTCATAATAGCAACAATATTTTATTAACAAACTTACCATGATATAAGACATTTTTTAACTGTAAAAATCTTTTATTAACAAACTCACAATAACATAAGACAAAATAGAAAACGCGGATCACACAAAAACCTTATTGGATTAGAATGAGAATATTTGTTAGAGATTTGTTTGTTTGTTTGATGAGGATAAATATGTATTGTTGTTTGAGAGATTATGTGAGAAAATATAGGGATACGAATTACCTTCTTGGAGATTTAGTTGAGAAATATAACATAAATTTAGTAGAATTTGTTTTTTTTTTTTAAAAAAAATACTATGAAAATTAGTGGACCCCTTTATAAAAAAAACTTTAGTTTTTTCAATATATATTAAATTTTTTACGATTTCAACAACTACTCCTAAATATTTGGAATTTATATGAATATAAAAAGAGGATATAATAGAAAAAATATAACCTTAAATTATTGGGAGCCCCTAATATGATCCTCATTTTTTTGGGTCCACCGGTACTCCTCTCAAATTGACCTGCTACAACAGGTTTCACTATTTATTTTTCGGTGGGTCCCACAAAGCTCAGAAATAAAAATAAAAAAAAAACTTATTTTTAAGTGAGAGTGATTGATTACGTTTATGTCATTATATTCAACTGTGTAAATCCAATTGAATTTCATCTTTGTCTTCCCTGTAAACGAAAACTTGCATCAATGTTAAGTCTCTTTTAAGTTTTAACACTTATTAAAAATAAAATAAAAATGAGTCCAGGAAAAAGAAAATTAAAGATCTGGCACAAAAAATCTTTCATTACCAACAACAATGGAGTTTTAAGGAAAGGAGAGAGATAGGCAATGATCTTTTCAATTCCAAAATCTGTTCTTTTTAATTGAAGTGGTGGTGATGGTAATGGTAATGATAATGAAAGATTCCGGATGCTTGATGTTTCAGTTGCCTTACTAATTCTTCTTGTAATTTATATAAGTGTTAAAAAAGATTTTACTTGTTGAGCCTGTAACCAATCGAAGACCATACCATAGCAGACAAGACAACAACTTCTACTAATGAAGACAAGGAAGATGACTACTTTTTAGACAACAAAGGAAATAAAATGAAGACATTTATGCTGAAAATCATTCAATGTTGGTTGAGGATAAGAGTTCATGCGGTAATTTTACTTCAATAAGTTTTTTTACTCTCAAGATAAGTTATGCACCCAAAAAATGATATTATTTACAAATATACCACTAACCTGCTATAGGAGGTAAACTAAAGAGGACCATGAGTGATCCTTTCAATTTAAGGACCATATTAGGGGCTCCCTAAATTATTAAAATGACAAGTAATTTGAAACAATTTTTTTCTTTTCTAAAACGACAAGTAAAAAAATAAACGGATGAAGTACAATAATAAACTATAAGCTAGTTTATACGTATTATCAATACACCATTTGTATCATTCCAATTCAACCTATCTAACAAAAAAATATCCAATTCAACCTAAGTGTTGTTTTTTTACGGTAATTCAACCTAAGTGATTTTATTTTTTTAGGGTAATCCAAACTTAAGTGATAACTAAAAGAAGAGGGGAAAAAAAAAAAGACCAAGTCAAAACAGAGAAAACTGAAATCGTGCACTTTTTAGGTATATCACAAATCATAGAGATAGTGGGGAAGTGGTGCGATTATTTCTCTAAAGCAGGGTGATGATAGTTTGTTTTGTAAACCGCAAAATAGTTGTATATATTCAAGTTGCTTCTCGTTGAAAAAACAAAACTCTTCTGCTCTTCTCCTCCTCTGTGTTCACAAATATATCTGGTGGTAGAATGAACATATATCAATCAACTATATTATCTATATTTTATTTTCTCACACTGCTTATGTAATCGATTACTTCAACAGCTTGTTCAGACCAACTTGGTAACCACAAAAGAAAATGAAACTTCAACCAGTGGAAGAATATGTTTCATGTTATGTTTTCCATGATAAGAATCATCTCAGGTGTTGATTATTAAGCAGTAATTGTTTTCAAATTTCATGGTGACAAATAATGACAACGTATGTATCTTTAAAACTGATTTTTCATGCATTCAGTGAGGAATTGTTCAGGGTTGAAACCCTCAAAGGCTCACGAAGGGAATTTCAGACTCTATGTCCTGGAAGAGTAATTGATAGAGAGATAATTCCACTTACCAAGTCACAAGTTAAAATAATTATTTACAGCCATGTAATAATTATATATGTTAAATGATTGTAGATAATTCACATGATGTCCTTTAAGATGAACTGAATGGAGAGGAATGCTGCATCACAGACTATTTGGTCACTCCCCCCTTCATTTGCCGTGTGTATTTGTTAATTATGATAACAATTATACTACTGTATGATTATCAATATAAAATATTTTCTAATTATGTAGGCTGTATACTTTTCTATTAAAAAAAAATTAGACAAATTAGTTTTTTACATAATTCTTTTATATTCATAGGTGTATATCTAACAACATTATAGTAAAAAACTACTATACCTAGACAGGGGGTCACTACTCACTAAGAAAGTGGTAAAGTACTTGTGAAAGTTTGTATTTGAACTTTTTGTTAATCTATTAATTACCTTATTTGATTTTACCACTTGAATTTTGTAGTGGCAAGTTATCACCGAAATGGTACAAACTATGGTGCAAGCAAATTACTATCCACCAGAGTTTCTACGTTAAGTGGACAAAGACAATTGGGATATGGCTGACCCTGTAGGACTTGTTTCTGAAGGATTTTGGTAACAAAATATTTAATTTATTTTAATCGATGTATATTCGATTTCTACACATATATATATTCACCTTCCAAACACATGTGAATGTGATATTTGTACATTTTGAATAAACAGTCAGCACTCTGCGGTGTGGGTCTTACAGTGGCTAGCAATGGGTTCGTCCTTTACACCAAACATTCATGTCATGGTGGGTATCTTTAACTTAAAATGGTAAATTATTTATGTAATATTAAGTCTTTCTATCAACACTAATATTATCAATTAATTGTAACAGCTGAAAGAAGATGTTGTTAGAATGAAGACGGCGATGGATTTGTTGTTGGGTGATCATAATGAACACAAAGACATCCTGGTGGAAAAGGCTAGAAAGGCTTGGCATAATAATATCAATAATGCCTAGAAATCCAAAAGTTTCAATTAGTTTTTGCTAGGACATTGTAGGCATGTCTACAATGGGTTAATATGTTTTCCATTTTTCCTATGTTTTTTTGTTTTTCGATTACTTTGGTTAGTTTTGCTTATTGTTGTTTTACACCGCACTCTTTTCTTTTTTCGATATGGTTTAAACTTTGAGTTTATTTAGTGAAGTTTTTAACAATGTCATTGTTTCATGCAAAGGTGTTGTTTGATGTTTAGCAATCTTGGATGTATCATTTTACTTTTGTTTATTAGCACTTATGGTGCATAAAATCGTTGACCATACTTGTTTTATGATTAAAGAGTTGAGTTACATAAAATCGGCCGAAGAATCTAAAATCGTCCCTAAACCCAAAAAACTTGGCCGAAAACCTAAAATCGACCCAAAATTCTGAAATCGGCTATAAACCTCAAAATCGGCCGAAAAACCTAAAATCGACTATAAACCCATTTTTCGGCCGATATTAGGGTTTATAGTCGATTTTTGAGTTTTTCGGTCGATTTTAGGGTTTATTGTCGATTTTTGGGTTTTTTGCCGATTTTAGGTTTTTCGGCCGATTTTTTGGGTTTAGGGTCGATTTTTGGGTTTTCGATTAATTTTTTGGGTTTTCAGCCGATTTTAGAGTTTATAGTCGATTTTAGGGCTTTTGGTCGATTTTAGGTTTTTCAGCCGATTTATGGTTTTTGACCGATTTTAGGTTTTTCCGCCGATTTTTTCGGTTTTACGGCCAATTTGTGGGTTTATGGTCGATTTTATTAAAATAAATAAAATTAAATGAAGGAAATTCAATTACATTATCCAAATAAAATATAGGAATTTATTCTTTGTATAAAATTCTAATTTCTTTACTATTTTTTTTACGCAAGTTTTACTAAATTTAGATTTTTTTCAAAAAAAAAAAAAGATTTTTTTAAAATGTCTTAAAACCAGTTTTTAAAAGGAAATAACTGATTTTTTTTATCAGATTTAAAAATAACCGGTTAAAAATTGGATTTAAAAAATGACCGCTTTTAAATTTGGTTTGGTTAAAATAACTGGTTATATATCCATAACCAAATTTATAACCAGTTTATAATAAAATATGGTTATGGTTATGAATCCAAATCCAATTAAATGGTTTCGGTTTGGATATGGTTTGGTTTGTCAAATTATCCGACCATGCACACCCCTACAAGTATTTAATATCAACAATTCTCTTGACGTTTTGGTAAATCAATGCCAATTAGGCAACAACAATGTTCTATCTTTGGAAATGCATTACAAAAATTATTTTTGTCTCCTATGTATCTTATTATTAGAAGCTACGGTGAGATTTTGAATCACAACTTCTTAGTGCTCTCAAATCATACTATACCTTAAGAATTTGACAGAAATGTCTCATAATTAAATCCAATAGAAGAAACCAAAACTAACAACTTGTTGAATTTCTATAAAATTCTCTAAAATTTTTCAAAAACCAACTTGGTCATTGTTTATAAATCATCTTTCAACCCTACATGTACACTAATTCCTCAAGATTTGAACATCAATCAGATTGTAGTTGCTCAATTTGCTTCATCATGTCCTCATTTTCTTTTCTAAGACGCTCACTTTCTTGGTTCACAACAATAGCAAGGATTTGGGTAAAATCGAATCCTCAAGTCAAGTCACAATCTCTAAATGCAATCTTGAATTACATGTTCTCAACACTTCTACTTCCAAATGATTTTGAGTAATGATTTGATCCTTATTCTGTTCAGCTTCACACCTAATATCAACCTTATTGAGCTGTTCGATTTTCGCTCTTGTGGTGTCAAGCTCAGCCAACACCTTTGCATGATCAGCAACCTCTTCTTTTAATCTCTGACTTTCAGCCTTCAGATTGAACATCTTTACCTCCATATTAACACCACTAGAAAATGCTATTTTCGGATAGATTTTCGCACAGAATTCAAACGAAGTTTAGACAGATTTCAGACATAATACAACTTTCAAACGGATTTCGGACGGAATAAGCCCCGTGTGAAAAACCCTCGTGGCTAATTTAAAAATCCGTCCTAAAATCCGTCCGAAAATGTTTTAGACAAATTCCATACAGAATTCAGACAATTTTAAAGATCTAATTTTGCTTCAATTTTGGACAGATTTGGGACGAAATCAATCTTATAAAAAAAAAACTCATTTTAGAAACTATTTTCAATTGATTTTCACCAAATTTAGTACAGAATTTATTTGGAATAAAATTGATACTGTTCTGGTAAAAAACGAGGGGGTTTGTATTATTGATCAAATGGTGTGATTACACTCAGTTCAATCCCAACAACCCTGGGAGTTTAATAAGTCAGAATTCGATCCTCCTTTACAGATGAAAGTATCAAACTATTTATAGACCATTAAAGCCTTCTTCTCCAAGCTAGGGTTCCTACAAATCCGGTCTTCAGCGCCTTTTCCGGTGATGCAACGTGAAAGTAGGAATAAAACCTTGATCTTCAAGCCATGGCGGTTTCAAGGAGTTGGTTTCTTCGTTCCCAAGTTAATCGCTAAGACAGGGAAGGATGAAGATATTTTATTGTCATATGCAAATCCGTCTTATGGGCGTCGTCCGTCATTACCCACCTCGCCTAGGCCTTGTATCGCCAAATGGGCGTTTGGAATTCAATTGTTTTGGGCCTGTTTCCTTTCTTATATTAATTGGGCTAATTTGATTTTGCCTTTAGGCCCATTGCCCAGTCCACAGCCCCCCAAGCATGAAATCCGTAGGAATGAAATGCTTAAGTACAATTCGAATTTCCCTCCAAAATTCTTGGCGCGCGATATACCGCGTTTCTCTCCCACTCTTTGGTGCACGTTCTTACATTCATGAGCAACTCTCATTAACCGTTTCCCCTCCTGCTGCTGCCACGATGAGACTCTCCGTCTATAAAAGTGGTACTTTGATGAAATAATCAGTTCATCCCTTCTTACCTGCAGAACTCTAAGCTTTCCTTTCAGAGTTATGTCTCCCAAAAATCCTTCTTTCGAATGTGGTCAATCCCCGGCTTCCCCTGTCATTAAGCGGCTCCGGCGTATGTTGGCCTTAAGCACGGAGGACTTGATGGATGATTTTGGCGAATTCTCAGAGTTCGTCAAAGAGCTGAACGATTATTGCTGGAGGCTGACCAAGGAAGAGAAGCGTTTTCTTGACAGTGTGCTGCGTCTAGAGAAAGAGTTGAAGGATAGTGCATCCTTCGTGATTGCTGTGGAGAATGTCAAAGAATGCCATGCCGAAGTTACCGAAGCTGTCGACAGCCAGATAGAGATCACGAAAGAGACCATGGGTGTGCAGGAGGAAATCTTAGGGATATGCTTCAACGAGGAGCGGAGAGTGGACGATCGTTTGGCGCTGCTGAACAAGGAGATGAAGCCGCTTGTGAAGAGGAAGAGGGCTCTCCAAGGCGAGATTAGGGACGATGTTGCTAAGCTGATTTCAAGGCGCCATTCTTTGATGGACCTTTTAGACAAGCAGAACGAGCTGAGAGAGGATCTGAAGCCCATTGACGAGAATATGGTGAAGGCGAAGAGGGTGAAACGGGCATTGGAGGAAATGCACCGTATCGCCGTTGCCGATGCTGGTGAATTGGGGAATTCCACCATGCCATGAAGTCTTTTGTTTGCTCATCTTTCCGTTTTATGCTTTTCTTTCTAGTATTTGTAATTTGCTTCCGGATTTTGGGATCTTTGTTATTTTTATTCTGTTTCTTTGCTTCCGTTGTATTTCTTTTGTACGAATTTGAATGCTTAAGCAATTTCCTTTACTTATGTGTTGCTCTTCTGTCCTTTCTGGTACCCGCCTTCCTTTGCAGTCTTTAATAACTAAAATGGGTCAAATTTTGACTCCTTGGAAACGTAAAAGTGACATTTTTCGAGATGGTCAAAGCTCGGTGGCTGCAACCGTTCAAGCATTTATTACTACCGTTAATAACGATGTTAAGGTTAAATATTGACTATAAATATCACCTGCTCAAAACTCGAATTTTTATCCTCTTGTTTTGAATCTTTAAGATGGAAAATAACAATGCGAAAAAACCTGTTGCCAGAAGCACCCCGCCTCAGCGAAGGAAGAAAAGGGTAGAGGTGTCTACCTCCAACTTCACTCGCTCCCGAAGGTCTAAGGATGTCAAAAAGGTGGAGGTTATCGTCCTTTCCTCGGATACCTCCGATTCTGGTAGTGGCGATGAGGATTACGTTTCGTTTCTGGAGACCTACGTTCCTCCTGAGCTTCGTGCTTCTTCGTCTAGTGAAGAAGAGGGGTCTCGGGTCACCGTGGAATCCAAGATGACTTTCCCTGAGCCTGCGCCAAAAGATTCCGAGTCCGAGTGATAGGACTTTTAAGATTAGTTTTTCTTTGTAATTTTGCTTTCTGTCGTTGTACCTTTATTTTTCAAAATTAATAAAGATTTTTGGTCTAGGGCTGAATTTATTGTTCTTGTGTTTTGCTTTCTCCTTAATCTTGAATTTTTTCTCTTTTTGAGCGTTTTTCCTTTACTTATATTATGCTCAAAAAAGGCGAGGTTTGTACTTTTGGCGTGGTCACTCCAGAGGCGCATTGTGTTTCGAGGCGACTTCATGTTCGCCTTTTAGGGTGATAACTATTTGACGATAAATCTTCCAAAACTTATTCTCGGGATACACGCTTTTTGACGCGTATTTAATCCGACGGCGCACTAGGTACTTCTTACTTCGACTTCTGGACTTCAACCAAAACGAAAAGATTTCCCTCTTTATAAGTAGTATCTCCGTTTCTTCTTTCCCTTTACTTATTTCTTCTCGCGAATCAGCATTCTCTTTCGCATATCCTTCTTCGATCCAGCAAGCCTTTGTTCAACGATTAGGACGCTTCCAGTTTATTTCTCCAAGCTTTGTCAATTCCTTTGAGGTATTCTTTCTTTCATACCTTACTCCTTTTTGCCGATTTGGTCTGTCTTGAGTAGGGACCCTAATTTTTTAATTAGGTTTAGAAAAAATGGTTATTTTGAGGGAGTTAGATGAGGATGATGGTGGGAGAGTTCCTATTTCCTCTCCTAGTTATCTCGAGTGGGCGCAACAAGTTCAAGCCCACTATACTAGGGCTAACGGCGTTCTTAATAGCCGGGGGTTTTATTCGGAATTATGGGGTTTTGATGTTGGGAGTAGTAGTAGTGATAGTGATAACAGTAGTGATAGTAGTAATGACAGTGATTGCGTCATAATCTCCCCTTCCTCTTTCACAGGAAAGCGGAAGAACCCCTGCCGAGACCTGGTCGTTGCCGACTACGCTCCAGTCACCATGGAAGTTTCTTCAAAGTATACTAGTGTGGAGATGGTGAGGAGCTTTAGGAAAGCTGTCAAACTCTCTGATTCCCTTCTTCGTGAAGATCTGATTATAACCGAACCCGTCAGGGAGGGCGAGTTCGTGTTTCTCCAGAATGTTACCCCGCCAGATTATTTCTATCTTTATACTGGCGTGATCCAGCCCCTCAATATTTGGTTGCCTTTCACCTCTTTCGAGGCTGAGATGTTGAGGGTTCTTAATGTCGCCCCCACCCAACTTCATCCTAATAGTTGGGCCTTTATAAAAGCTTTCGAGGTAATGTGTTCAGGTTTTAACCTAGACCCTTCTGTTGGTGTTTTCTTCTCTTTTTACCAAATAAAGAACCTAAAACCTCAATCTCTAGTTTCCCTTAGTAGTCAACCCAACCGTCGTCTCCTAAGCTTATATGCCTCCAATTTCAAAAACTTCAAAGATTCTTTCCTTCGGGTTCGCCATGATGAGAAATTTCCTGACCTGATGTATGATGAGGTTGAGGATCCTTTATTTCCTTTCTATTGGACCAAAAACCCTAGGCTTATCAAGGGAGCCATCTTTGAGGCTTTGAGCGACTTTGAGCAAGATACCGTCAACTTCCTTGATTCCTATGCCCTTATGGATACCTCTGACGTTCTTAGGTGTGAGGGTAATAGTGGCGCCTTGGAAGAATATTTGCGTAAGTAATAAATTTGTATCTTTTATTTGTTTAATGTTGATCTCGCCTCGTTACTAACTTGTATTTCTTTGCCTCTTTTTACTTTTGCAGAGAGAATGAGGACTATTTCTAATGAGGAGAGACTGGCATTCTTGGCTAAAGCTCGCCAGCAAAGAGCCAATCCTGTTGTCGACGTGACTGATCCCTTGAAAAAGCTGCAAGTGGAGGAAGCTGCTATGAAGGAAGGGCGGAGCAAGAAGAAGCATGAAGGGCGGATCCGTGTTGAGATCCCTGGAAAGACAGCTGCTGAAGCGGAGGGAAACGAGGGTGCTGCTCCTCCTCCTCCCAAAAAACAAAAGATAGAGAAAACTATTCAAAATGCTGGGGGTGCCGACAAGGGCAAAGGTGCGGCTTCCAGTTCTTCTCAGCCTCCTTCTCAAGATGCTGAAACCGCTGCGCCCCTTTCCTGGAGCTCCTTCGATCCTCTGGAATTCATTGAGAGAGGAGTAACCATGGTGGGTGACATGACTCGCTTCACCAACACTTCGACGGAAGACCTGAGGAAGAAAGCCTTAGAGTATGAAGTCAAGGGTACTCTTCTCAATTATCTGTTGACAAACCGCCAGGAGCAAGAGGTTGTGGAGGCGAGGCAGAAGGTGAAGATGGTTGATGATAACCTCGCTGATATTGAGAAGAGGTATTCTGAAACCAAGGCGAAGCTGGAGGATGACATTAAAAAGTTGAAGGAAGAAAGGGAGGGCGAGACAGAGAGACTGAAGAAAGAGTATGAAGAAAAGCTGTCTAAAGTTAAAGAAAGCTATGCCGCTTCGGAGGCTAAGCTCAAGGAGAATGCTGCTGCCCAGGCTGAGAAACTCTCTAAACTATCCAAGGAGAAGGATGAAGCGGTACAGTCTATTGGGACCTTAGCTGATGAGAAAGTTAGATTGGAGAGTGATGTCACAGAGCTTCAGCTCTATGCCGCCAACCAATATGACGAGGGCTTTTCTTTTGCTATAGAACAGGTCAAGCTTCTTTTCCCGGATCTCGATGCTAAGCGCCTTGGCGAAGCTGATGCAATGAATCAAATTGTTGACGGCAAGCTCGTTCCCTATGTTCCTCCTCAATGAATGATCTCTTTGTAATGAT